>NC_031774.1:4005937-4010355 GCF_001522545.3 Parus major | reverse complement strand
CGAGCCCGCCTTGCGAGCGCGCCCCCTGCTCTGGTCCCGCCCCCTCCGCGCGGCCCCGCCCCAAACAGGCCCCGGCCCTCTCTCGTGACGTCACTGCCGCGCCGCCGGCGCTCCCCCTGACGTCACCGCGGGGGCGGCTGAAGGTGACGGTGGTCGGTCCCGGTGCCGGTGCCCCCCGCCATGGCCGGCAGGCAGCTGCTGGCGCTACGGCGCCTGTCCGCCGCCTCCTACTCGGTGAGAGGGGACGGGGCGGGAAGCGCCGGGACCATGCGAGACGGGTCCCGGTGCTCCCGGTGCTGAATCCGTGTGTCCCCCTCAGACGGCGCCCAAGAAGACGCAGTTCGGGTCGCTGCGGGATGAGGACCGGATCTTCACCAACCTCTACGGGCGGCACGACTGGCGGTGAGTAGCGGGAGCAGCGCGGGGAGCGCCGGTGCGCCGCGCTCCGTGCCCGGTGCCACCGTGCCCGGTGCCCGCAGGCTGCAGGGCGCGCTCCGCCGCGGGGATTGGTACAAGACGAAGGAGATCCTGCTCAAGGGCGTGGACTGGATCCTCGGCGAGATCAAGACCTCGGGGCTGCGGGGCCGCGGCGGCGCCGGGTTCCCCACCGGGCTCAAGTGGAGCTTCATGAACAAACCCCCGGACGGGAGGTGAGACCGGGACCGGCCACAGCTCCGGTACCGCGGCCCCGCCCTGGGGGAGCCCCCCCTGACGTGAGCTGCCCGCAGACCCAAGTACCTGGTGGTGAACGCGGACGAGGGCGAGCCGGGCACCTGCAAGGACCGGGAGATCATGCGGCACGACCCGCACAAGCTGCTGGAGGGCTGCCTGGTGGCGGGGCGGGCCATGGGCGCCCGCGCCGCCTACATCTACATCCGCGGGGAGTTCTACAACGAGGCCTCCAACCTGCAGGTGGGGGGAGCGCCCCACAGCCACCCCACAGCTCCTGGCGTGGCTCGGGGCGCTCCCAGACTCAGCAGCTGCCCCGCTGCAGGTGGCCATCCGTGAGGCGTACGAGGCCGGGCTGCTGGGCGGCGATGCCTGCGGGTCGGGGTACGCCTTTGACGTGTTCGTGGTGCGCGGAGCCGGCGCCTACATCTGCGGGGAGGAGACGGCGCTCATCGAGTCCATCGAGGGCAAGCAGGGGAAGCCCCGCCTCAAGCCCCCCTTCCCCGCTGATGTGGGTACGGCCCCACAGTTCTGTCCTTAATTGCCAGCTGCCACTCCAAAACAGCTGTCCCCAGGACACCGTCCTGCTGTGAGGACAGCACCACAGCCAACACCGCGTCCACTGAGAGCTCCCACTGTTTCATAAAATGGTGTGGGTTGTAGGGGACCTGAAAACACTGTCTCATTCCACCCCGCTTCCATGGGCCACATACCACGATCCCAGGTTGCTCCAAGCCCTGTTGAACCTGGCTTTGGACACTTCCAGGGGTGGGGCAGCCACAGCATCTTTGAGCCACTTGTGCCAGGGCATCACCACCCTCACAGGGAGGAGTTTTTTCCTAATGTTTTCCCAGGTGTGTTTGGCTGCCCCACCACGGTGGCCAACGTGGAGACGGTGTCGGTGGCCCCCACGATCTGCCGGCGCGGCGGTGCCTGGTTCGCCAGCTTCGGCCGGGAGCGGAATTCCGGCACCAAGCTCTTCAACATCTCGGGGCACGTCAACACGCCCTGCACAGTGGAGGAGGAGATGTCGGTGCCGCTGAAGGAGCTCATCGAGAAACACGCCGGTGAGCGCCATGGCCGAGCCAGGCCAGAGCGGGGCTGGAGTTGCCCATCCTGACCATCCTCTCTGCAGGAGGTGTCCGTGGGGGCTGGGACAACCTGCTGGCCGTCATCCCGGGCGGCTCCTCCACGCCACTGCTGCCCAAATCCGTGTGTGAGACGGTGCTGATGGACTTCGATTCCCTGGTGCAGGCGCAGAGCGGGCTGGGCACGGCCGCCGTCATCGTCATGGATAAATCGGTAAGGGATGGGCCCCCAGTGACTCCCCCAGCCACGGTGGGACCCTCACCCTCCTCACCCTCCCTCTCGCCCCAGACCGACATCATCAAAGCCATCGCGCGCCTGATCGAGTTCTACAAGCATGAGAGCTGTGGGCAGTGCACCCCATGCCGGGAAGGTGAGCAGGGGGCCGTGGGTGAGGGGCTGCGGGACAGGGCACTGCAGGGACCCATCCCCATCCCAATTCCCACAGGCGTGGACTGGATGAACAAGGTGATGGCACGGTTCGTGCGGGGCGACGCGCAGGCCGCCGAGATCGACGCGCTCTGGGAGATCAGCAAGCAGATCGAGGGACACACCATCTGTGCCCTGGGCGATGGTGCAGCCTGGCCCGTACAGGTGAGGTGCCCGGAGGGCTTGGAGGGGCCAGCAGCCTTCCCCCACCCCACTGACCAACTCCCCTGCCCCATGCAGGGCCTCATCCGCCACTTCCGCCCCGAGCTGGAGGAGAGGATGCGGCGCTACAACGAGGCCAAAGCCCGAGCGGTGTCGGCGTAAGGATTCACCACACCTCCCTTCTGCTTGGAAGGGGTTTCTGGGGTGCTGGCAGCACTCAGAGGGTTCTCCAGAGGGTCCTCAATAAATGGTGCTGTGCTCCCTGGCTCTGCTGTGGACATATTAATGGTAGGAAGGGTCTGACAAAGCAGAGGGCCTCTGGGTCCTGCTGCCCCTGGAGCAGGAGATCCCTAGGGATCATGGGGTCACATAGCTGGGGCCTGGATACCCCAGAGAGGAGATCCTGGATTTCCATGAGGCTGGGGGTGGGACAGAGATGATGGCTGTAGCGTACTGACAGACACAATCACCTCCTTGGGGACCCCACACTCCTTGTCCTGCTGCAGTGGCACCAGGACTCCTCCCTCCTCCTGTGCCGGTGCCAAGGGACCAGCTGTCCTGGCCACATTCCACAACTCGAAGCCCAGGGCAGTTCCAAACATGGCTTTTACTGAATCACAGTGTGCGACATCAGTGCTGGGCTCAGAGCCGTGTCCCCCGTGCACGGGTGGAGAACCGAGGCACGGGACCCCACAGCCTCCCCGTGCTGCTCCCTACTCAGGCCGGGGCTTTCCTGGGAGGCACGTGGGTCTTCCTGCGGTAGCGGCCAGGCACCAGCAGCTCCAGGGTCAGCTCGGTGACGATGGCTGTGAGCCCCCACACCTTGTGGGGGCCGTTGAGGAATACAGGCAAGGTGTATCCGTAGCCACTGGCCGTACGGAAGTTGGTGTAGCCCTGGTTCTCCTCGCGGAGCAGGTGAGCCAGGGGCAGGGTGAACACCTCCTCCACCTGTCAGCACAGACCACAGTGACCAGGAGCAGCTGCCATGGGAAGGGGAGCAGGGCTGGGGAGGAGTCACTCACCTCGTCAGGGTTGGGGTTCAGTGTCAAGGCCTCCAGCGGCCCCAGGTTGGCCACAACGGGTGCCACAGTCATTCCGTGCTGGAAGGTGTGTCAGCAAGGGAGAGGGTGACATCCCCTCCCCCAAGTGCCTGCACCTTGACCCCCCTGCACCCAGTGCAGGCACCCATCATGTGTGTCACTCCCTCACCGGTTGCCTTGAATCCCCAGAACTCTTGTCACTTGTGTCCCTGCTGACCTGTCCCTGTCACCTGTAAGCCATCAGCTGTGTCCTGTCACACCAAATCCACCACCCTTGTCCCTGCCGCCCTCTCCCTGTCACCCAGAATCCCCACCACCTGTAACACCTATCACCTGTGTCCCTGTCCCCCTGAACCTGTCACACATGACCCTGTTGCCTTTTCCTTGTCATTCCAATCCTCTGCTGCCTGCAACCTCCCTCACCTCTGTATTCCTGTCCCTCTGTCACCTGTACACTGTCACCCATCTCCCTATTGCCTTGCCCCTGTCACCCAGAACTCTTGCTCTGTCTCCTGTGTCCCTACTGCTTTGTCTCTGTCAACTGAACCCCTTCTCTGTGTTCCTGCGACCTTGTCACCCCTGTCACCCCTTGTTCCTGTCACCCGTGCCCCTGTCACCCCAAACCCATCACACCAGAACCCTTATCCCCGTCTCCTCGAACCCGTCACTCATGACCCTCCTGCCTTTCCCCGGTCACCCACGACTCTGCCACCTTCCCTGTCACCTTGAACCCATCCCCGTGTCCCTGCCTCCTGCCCTTTTGCTCTTGTCCCCCCACGCCCTCGTCCCCGCCGATCCCCGGTACCCGGTCGGGCAGTGTCCGAAGCTGTCCCCAGACGCTGCTGGGTGCCACCGCCACCCCCAGCTCCTCCCGCGTCTCCCGCAGAGCCGTGGCCACCGCGTCCCCGTCCGCCGGGTCCCGCCGCCCACCGGGGAAGCTGCGGGAGGGATGGGGGGGGTCAGGGCCGGCTCGGCCCCGGTGCCCGCTCCCCCCGCCGGTACCTGACGTCGCCGCTGTGGGGGCCGGCGAGG
>NC_031774.1:3953581-4005667 GCF_001522545.3 Parus major | reverse complement strand
GTCCCCTGCACCGCCCGGGCCCGCCATGGCGCCGGCACGGGGCGGGGAGGAGCGGCGAGGGAGGAGGGACACAGGGAGGGACCGGCACCGCCCCCCGCACCGAGCTCGCTCCCGCCCCGGCCCGGCCGTCCCGGGGGCGCGGCAGTCCGGCCCGGTGCACGACAGCGTCCTCCGGTGCGGAACGGCCCCTGCCGGGTCTGAAACCGCCTGCCAGCTTGGCCATGCCCTCGTTCGGTACGCGACAGCCGCCGCCAGGCGTGTGACCCACGTCCCACCTTCGCAATGTGCCTGCCAGGTGTGCAAGTCCCGCTCCAGCCGTGCAGCAGCCTCCACCAGGTGTGCAACAACTCCTGCCAGGTGTGTGACCTACCTTCCAGCTTTGCAACAACCCTCCGGCTCTGCCGGCTGTGCAAGTCCTGCTCCAGCCGTGCTATAACCCTCATCACGTGTGCAGCAGCCCCCACCAGATGTGCAATAACCCCTTGCTGTGACCCCACCAGCTGTGTGACCGCACCTCCCAGCCCTACACGCCCCCCTGGGTGTGCAAACCTCTGCCCAGGTGTGCAAGGCTCACCTCTGCCCCCTCCATGGGGCTTGCAAGTACCCTTCCAGGTGTCCAACAACCCCTTCCAGGTGTCCAACAACCCCTTCCAGGGATACATTCCTCCCACTTCTGACAGCTCCCACATGCCACTGGCCCTCCGTGTCACCAGGTGCCTGGGGCTGTCAGGGAATTTCCCCTGTGGAAACAGCCTCAACAGTGTCTGAGGCTGGGAAAAGGCTCCCAGATAAATCAGGGAATGCTGGTGACCGTCTTCCTAGGAAACCCCCATGGACAGAAACTCTCACACTTGCACCTTCAGCTCTCAGCAGGAAATGATTTTTAAAAAACTGTATAGAAATCATCACTCTCCATGATTCTTTGCTTCCAGAGCCCAGCATTGGCTCCACAATCCCACTCCCATCTCCGGAATCAGCGGAACCTCCGCTCCTCCCACACGTATCGCTTCCCTGCTGGAACCTTGCGGAAGAACAGGCTGTTCCCTCGGCTCATGTTGCCCTGGAAAGGGAAAACAACCATGGAGGGGCCACGCAAGGCCCAAGGTGGCCTCTCCAACCCCACGGAGCTCCCACCCGGCTCCTCTCCGTGTCCTGGTGCATCCCAGACTCAGCACTTACCTCCCTGTGCAGCTGGCTCCAGCAATCCAGCCAGGAGGAGTAGGTGGGTGCATAAGGAAGGAGACCCCCAGCCAACCTGAGGAAGAAGGGAAAGACCCACTGGGAATTATTCCCACAGGGAACTATTCTTACCCAGGAATGACCCATCCCCTCTGTGGCTCCACACTGGGTTGAACCCCAAAACGACCTTTTCCCACTTCAAGCAAAGAGGGATCAACCTTGTGGAGCACTGGAAGCACCTTCCCATCTGGGAATTTTGGACAAGTGGTTCCAGGAGCTGCTCCAGGGCAGAGTGTCAGTGGGATCAGGGACTCACCCGCAGTTGTTCACAGCCATCAGGTTGGAGACCAGGACGAAGGGGTAGGTCAGCATGCTAGCAAAGAACTGCAGGAAAAGTGGGGATCGGTGGGATGTTCCCTCTTCCCTCCACATGGGGAGAACCCCTGGGAGTTTCACCCCAGAGAGGGAGCCCACTCCTGCCACCTCCACAGGGTCACACATTTCCTCCACGGAGCATCCCTTGGCCTGTGGGCTGATCCCAGCCTGGCTCCATCCCCACCCTGGCAGCCGCAGGATTCCGGGAACACACCACTCCCTAGGGAAAGGATCCACGTCCTGCCCGTGGCTGTACTCACCCCAGTGACCGCGTGGGAGTAGCTATTCACCTCGGCCATGGTGGAGACCTGAGGGAGGAGCAACAGCACCTGAATCCCCCCAGAAAGGGGCCATGGCTCCCAGAACAGCCCTGGAGCTGCCCCCCGTCAGCTCCCGGCTCCCTGGATCCCGGAGCGGAGCCTACCCCGCTCTCCAGCGCGTATGTGTTGATGAGGTAGGCCAGCATGTTGCACAGCCACAGGGAGAGGATGTCCCCGAGGAGCCGCGGGATGAGGCCGCTGCAAGGGAACAAACAGTAGGAACGTCAGCTGAGGGTTGGGATCCGACTGTGGAGAGCTGGGAACGGCTGGTTTTGGGACAGGGACAGCTGTTCCCACAGCAGCTGGGTGACGGGGAACGGCCATCCCTGGGAATGGGGATGCTCAGATGAGTGATCTGGAGCTGCTGGAGGGATTGAAGAAACTCCCAAGAGGGCTTTGGGACCTTCCCACTGATGTGAGCCCCGCCATGCCCCTCCCTGCCTTGGCAGCACTCACGCGAAGAATCCCAGGATTCCCTCTTCCTGGTAGATTGTGGTGAAGGCGCTTAGTGTCCCACTGGGGTAGGGAGAAAGAGAAAGGACAACATCAGGGCGATGCCAGGACCCCAAAGCTCCTGGAGCCCCCAGAGCCCCCAGGCCGTACCTGTACTTGGTCTCACGGCCGATGAACTGCACCATGCAGCGTAGGGTGATCACTGCGGGGACACGGGAGCGACACGGGAGTGACGGGAAGCACCTGGCACCGCGCCCCCCAGTACCCTGGGATGGGGGGACACCTACCGTGGAAAGGGTGGGTGATGAGGGTGGCGGCGGAGCGGGCGACCATCTCCTGGGAGGTCTGAGAACAAAGGGAACATCAGCAGGAGGGGACAGGGATGTGACATCCCACTGCCTTCCTCCTCCTCCTCCTCCTGCTCCTCCTCACCTGCTTGAGCACATGCTCCAGTGAGAACACCTTCTTGCTGACTCCAGGCTGGAGGGGGAAGGAGGAGACAGTTGGGAACAGCCCAGAGAAGGGACAATGTCCCCAGGCTGGGGATGGAAGCTCCCGGCCCACTGGAGCGCTCCAGAGCCAGGGCTGTCCAAAGCTGGGGGGTGAGGGGAAGGAGAGAGGGAACAGAGAAAGGAGAGAAGGAGGAGGAAAGGATGGAGGGAAACAAAGGGAAAAAGGAGGAGGGAAGGAATGGAGAAGGGAAAATGGAGAGAAGAACAGAAGGGAAAAGAGAAGAGGAGGAGGGAAAGGAGAAAGAGAAAAAGGAGAAAGGAATGAGGGAAAGAAGAAGAGAAAGAAAAAAGAAGGGAGGAATAGAAAAACAGAGAAATGGAAAAAGGGAGAAGGAAGGAGACAGGGATGAAGGGAAGGATGGATTCCCTGTGGGAAGCACCTCTGCACCCACCTCAGACTGCTCAGCCTCCTGGTACCGCTGTGGAGCAAAGGGCAGGGTCAGCGCGGGGAGCCAGGGGGCCCCGGTGTCCCCTTGTCCCGGCGGCAGAACCCCCGGTTCCCGCAGCGCCCCGGGCCCGGCGCCCCGCCCGTGCCGGTACCTGCAGCACTTTGCTGTGCACCACGGTGCCGATGGCGCTGGAGCAGAGGCGGGGGGCGAGGCCTTTGAAGAGTCCCGCTCTCCCGTCCACCTTTACGATGTGCTTGGCTGGGGACAGCGGGGACCGTCAGCCCCGGGGGGACCCCACGGCGGCACCGGGACGGCGCCGGGGCGGCCCCACCGGGGCGGACTCACCGTAAGAGAAGAGGCCGGGCAGCTGGTATACCTGGCGGCCGAAGATGTTCCTCCCCAGGGTGGGCGGCAGCGGCTCGTAGCCCACCTGCAGCGGGGACGGGCAGGCTGTATACCCCACGCGCGGCCCACACCGAGCCCGGTACCCCCTCTCAACCCCGCCACTCCCGCCCTTACCTGTACCAGCACCTTCACGTACATAAGCGGCTGCGAGAGCACGGTGAGCCCCGAGCCCAGCAGCACCTGCGAAGCCGTGTCCACCATGGTGCCGCCCCGGCGTCACGGCACAGAAGGACACGGCCCCGGCTGCCGCCGCTTCCGCTTCCGCCTCCCCGGTAGTTCCGGCGCTGCCGTTACGCACTTCCGGTCTCTGGGGGCGCCCCGGGAGCGCAGCGGCTGCCATGGAAACGCCCGGCGGCGCCGCGGGGGCGTTGCCATGGCAACCGGGCCTGCGGGCCTGGGGCACCCGCGGGGCCTGCGGGGACACCGTGGGGACAGGGGGACAGCGTGGTGGCAGGGCTGAGGAGACGCCAGGGTGGCAGAGTTCGCGACGCCGCATCTCTAGAGCCCAAAGTGACACCGCCGTGGTAGGGCCGAGGTAACACCACAGGCATAGGCTGACACCATGGTGGCTCGGGGTTGGGTGCAAGCAAGACTCTGACCGGGCCCGGGGACAAAGGGACCCCTGAGGGGACATCACATCGCAATGAGAACAGGCAGCACCAGGCATGGACACGGAGGTGGCAGCATCTTTACTGCCGAGCGCAGGCGGAGCAGCGTGAGGCCACTGCAGGGACAGTGAGGGGATGTGCTCTGTCCTGGGGCCTGCGCCTGCCCCGCTGCCAGGATGGCCCCGGGATCGCTCCCACTGCTGGATCCCGGGAATAGTCACTGGTGGCACCACGGCGGCAGGAGCTCAGTGGTGGCCTGTGGTGTGTCACAGCGCTTGTGCCATTGTTCAGCTGATGCCTTCCCGTGGTAGCACAGCGGCCATTCCCTGCTTCAGGTGCCCTGGGAAGGGCCACTCCAGAGTCAGCTACAGACACCTCTCCTGCGATGGCACGGGGGACATTCCCTGCTCCAGCTGCCCTGGGAAAGGTGACACTGGAGCTGGCTTTGAGCTTCTCTCTCGCACTGCCACCTCCACTCTGGACACCAGGAAGAACTGGATGCCTGCGGGTCCCAGCCTGGGGGGCACAGGAGAGGGGTCAGACCCACTTGAGGTGTGGGACAGCACTGGGGACAAGTCTCCTTGTAGGACTGTCCCCTCGGGGCCTGGATGAACTGTGGTGGCTCCAGGCTCACCGGGAAGCTGGTGAGGCTCCGATTTGTTCGGCGCAGGGAATTCCTTGCTCTCTGTCTCTGCAACCGCTTCCTCCTGTGTGGCTCCATCTGTGCTGGGTGGTAAAGTGGCACTGGGACATCTGCACCCTCTGTCACCTTGTTCCACCCTGGCTCTGCGTCCCTCCCACCTCAAAATCAGTGGCACATGGAAACTCACTGGCCGGTCGGGGCTGTGGAAGTCATCTGGGATCCCATCGGACACAGAGCTGTCGGAGCCACTGGTGCTGCAGGGGGCAAGAGCCATCTGCAGCCCTCAGTGGCACCTCAGGGTGACATGGGGTGACAGGGGATGACATACCTGGACTCAAGCTCTGAGGGGGACACATCGCTCCAGCTGCCTCCAGAGCCCGGCTCACGACCCATCTGCTGCTGCAGGAGCGCATCCGCCTCCAGCAGGCACTGCTGGAACTGCAGGACAGTGCCGGTGTCCCGGTGTCACCGTGGTCCCACGGCACCGGGGCACCCTGGGCCAGGTCCAAGCCCACCTTGGCGGGCGCAGGGTCGCAGAAGTCAAGCAGGGTGTCACAGAGGAGACGGCCCAGTGACTCGAGGTCCTCCACACTGAAGTGCGAGCTCCTCCTGCCTGGAGGGGACAGGGAAAAGGAAACAAGGGCAGCTCCCCAACCCAGGACCACCCGCCTGACACCATCCCTGTGGCTGTGGCAGCCTCTCACCCAGCGTGGAGCCACTGAAAGCCACCTCTAGGGTGTAGCTGTGGGAGACGCCCAGGCGCCACATGGAGACCCGGCCTGTCCCCTCTCTGCTCTTCTGCACCTGGAACTTGCAGCTGGAGAAAGAGAACTGGAGGGCCCCAGGGTCAGAGGGGTCCCAACCCCAGAGGGACAGCTCGGGAAGCAGCATGGTGGCTGCATTCCCACTGTCACCACAACACGTAGCCCTGAGGGATCCGTGTCCCACCTTGTTGGGGGCGTTTTTGCTCAGCATCAGGGGGAACACACGCTGGCGGAGCCGTGTCCCGGTGCCATCCCCGCCGGCATCGCAGCCATACATGAAGACATTGTTCTTCCGGCTGTGCCCGTGGAAGTCGCAGTACAGCAGCACCTCCCGCTCCGCCAGCACCCTGCACACATCAGGATATGGCCACCAGCACCGCCACAGGAGTGGCCCTGTCCCACCGGCTCCTCATGCCTCCCTCACCTCTGGACCATGGCCCGCAGGTGCCACACACCAGGGAAGGAGCCGGGAAGCGCCATCCCATAGGCCCTGTTGGGATCCCGTCCCGCCAAGGAGCAGCGGGAGTTGCCCACCACTACCCCGTCGGGGTTGAGCATCGGCACCACCTTGAAGACGAAGAGACGGCGCAGGAGCCTCGCGTCCGCGTGGGCGCTCAGCAGGAAATCGAGGAATCCCCTCATGGCCCAGGAGCCGCCGCTCTCTCCAGGGTGCACGCGGGCGCTCGCCACCACCACCCGCTTGCCGGCCGTGCCGCCTGGGCTGGTGATGGTCAGCAGGTACACGGTGTTGCCGGCCAGGCTGTGGCACAGCGCCTGCACCGCGCAGTACCGCGAGCGTGCTGGGTCGGCCGCCAGCGCGCGCAGGTAGCGCTGCAGGTCCGAGTAGGTGTAGGGGTAGCAGGAGGCGAAGAAGCACGTGTCGCCGTCGTGCGGGAAGCGCACCGTCCAGCTGAGCCGGAACATCGGCGGCTCCCCCGCGCTGCCACGGTAGTAGCAGACGTCAGTCCCCATCCGGCGCCAGCCTATGCCACGGCTCTGGGCATCCTGCTGGGAGTAGAGCAGTGGCTGCAGGCCCTGGCCGTAGAGGCTCTTGGGTTTGGCCATGTTGACGATGGTGAAGCGGTAGAGCGGCTCCCGCCGAGTGTTTTGGACACGGAAGTAGAACCACTGCATGTGTTTGGCCGTGTACAGGTCCGGCCGCAGCGTCAGCACGTACTCGTAGGGACCCCTGTGTGGAGGGAAGGGTCACGCTCTGGACCCAGGCCTGACATGAAAGGCCCCATGCCCCCCGCTCTCTCTCTTACACCTTGATGGCCTTTTGGAGATTCCCACTCTCAAAGCGGGACTCAAAGAGCAGCGTGGTGTCCTGGGGACCCTCCAAGGGGGCTGCTGGCGAGGAGAGCGGCCCCGGGGCACCCCCGACCCGAGCACGGGTAAAGCAGGAGCCTTGGAGCGCTGTGGGGGGAGCAGAGACAGTGGTGGGGGTCTGGGGAGAGTGGAGGCACTCAGGGGCGCTGCCCGTGCTCTGTTACCTGGGCTGGAGTGGTAGACAACGGTGCCCTGCTCCTCACCGAGGGTGTACAGCTCCTGCTCCAGGCCCATGGGTGGGCAGAAGGGCTCCGGTTTAGGAGGGACCCACTCTGGGAGGCAGGGGGACACAAATGCCATATGCACAACAGGGTTCTGGCACAGGAGTGAGGTGGGGGCACAGCTGGAGCATTCTCTCACCAATGTGCTCAATTGTCTCCTGGATGACTTCACACTCCACAGGCCAGCGGGGAGCGGGGAGGGAGAATGGAGCCTGTGGTTTTCCCGGAAACCTCCAGGGCTGTGTTGAGGGGGCCAGCCTGCCCTGGCAGGGCGTCTGCTCCACCACCCCGGGGGCTGCAAGAGCACCAGGAAAGGCTGGGGGTCTCCAGTGGGGCTGGGGTAGTGGTATCCCCCAAAACCAAGGCAGGGGCAGGGAGAAGCCCTCCCATCACACTTGCTGTGCTGGGAGGACGCTGTGCTGGGGGGCTGTGAAGGGCTGCAGGGTCTCACTCACGGTTTGGCTTGTGCCCAGGACCTTGCTGCCAGCCATGGCCGGTGCTGCCCATGGTGGATGTCTCTTCCCTGCCCGTCTTCTCATCTTGGGGAGAACAGCACTGCAGCAGGGGGCCAGAGGGGACAAGGCCCAGGGACAGGAGGGGACACAACACAGCGGCCAGGGCTCACCTCGGAAGTAGCCATAGAAGCGCAGGTGGGTGCGGATGAAGCTGTCATAGGGCTTCAGGACCTGTCCCCCACCGAACCCCCCCAGAGCCCCCTCCCCTCCCTGGGCAGCGCGGTGCCCTGTGGGCTCCATGGCTGTGAGAGCTCCGGGAGACCCGGAACAGCAGCGGCAGTGTCAGGGCTGGGCTGGCATGTGGTTGCTGAGCTACAGAGAGGAATAGGGCGGTCCCAGAGCAGAGCTGGGAAAGGAGCCAGAGGGATTTCAGAGCCATTAAGGTTGGAAAAGACCTCCAAGATCTTTTGAGTCCAACCTGTGACCAATCCCCACCTTGTCACCCAGACCAGAGCACTGAGTACCATGTCCAGTCATTACTTGGACACTTCCAGGGCTTGGAACTCCATAACCTTCCTGAGCAGCCCATTCTGATGCCTGACACCATTTTCTATAAAGAAATTCCTTCTCATGTCCAACCTAAACTTCCCCTGGCAGAGCTTGAGGCTGTTTTCTCTTGTCCTGTCCTTGTTCCCTGGCAGCAGAGCCTGACAGACCCCCCAGCTGCACCCTCCTGTCAGGGTCTTGTGGAGAGCCAGAAGGTCCCCACTGATCCTCCTTTTCTCCAGGCTGAGCCACCCCCAGCTCCTCCTGGTGCTCCAGACCCTTCCCCTGCATCATTCCCTTCTTTGGACAGCCCCTCTCTTGCCATGAGGGCTCCAAATCTGTCCCCAGGGCTGGAAGTGGCCCAGCAGTGCCAGAACAGGGGACAGGCCTGTGGCCACACACCAATGCTGTAACAGCCCAGGTGCCATCTGCCTTTTGCCCACCTGGTCTCATGTTCACCTGCTCTCACCAGCACCTCCAGGGCCTTTCCCAGCTTTCCAGCCTCTCTTCCCCCAGCCTAGAGCATTCCACAGGGTTTGTGTAACCCAAGTGTAGGACCCGGCACTTGGCCTTTACCCTCACACCTTTACCCTCAGCCCTTCAATCCAGCCTCTCCAGTTTCCTCCGCAGAGCCCTCCTGCCCTCCACAATCCACACCCACCCACCCAACTTGTAGTCGTGGATTCCAGGGGTCTGTTGTGCTCCCCATCCCCATCTACCACCCACCCCCAGCAGAATCAACGAGATGGCACTTCCCAAACTGCTACAATTTATTGGACAATGGTCAAAGGAACTGTACATCTGTAAAAAAAACAAAACAAAACAAAAAAACCCCAAGAGGTGGGCATGGCACTGCATGCCTCATGTGCTCGAGGCCGTTTTCCTCCGCTTCAGCCGTGAACGCCAGTCCTCTGGCAGCGCCTCAAAGTTGGCGTTTCTCTCGGCCATGCCACTGCAGGGATAAAGTGGGATGTCAGCACCCAGCTGGTCCTCTCATGGATCCCCCACCTTTACAAGGGACATTTACAAATGTCCTGGTGCCAGCACCCGGAATCTGTACCTCATCAGCTGCTGCTGCTTCCACTCCTCGATGCGCCGCTGGGCTGTGGTCTCCCGGTCCTCCTCACTGGAGCTGGAATTCTCCTCCTCATCCAGCTCCCTCTGGATACTTTGCCACTTCTTCACCAGCGATGGCATCTTTGTCTTACCCTTCTTGCCCTGTGCCACAAAAATAACAGTGGTGAATGTGGCTGGAAAGGGAGGAGGGAAGGAATGTTGCCGATGTAGGACCACCCATCCGGCCTACCTTGTCCTTGCGTCCCTTCCTTGGCTTCTCCTTCTCTGGAGGCAGCGGAGCCTTGGGGGTAGGCGGTGGGGGTGTCTGTGGGGGTGGCGGGGGCGGCGGCTGCTCGGCCGCGGTGCTGGCGGCTGGCAGGGCTGCCCGTGCCGGCACCGGCTGCGCGGCGGCCGTGGTGGCCAGGCTGACGGGCACGGCGCACTCCGAGTATCCCATCATGGAAGGCGCGGCAGGTCCCGTCACACCCAGGTAGCTGGACTGCAGTCCCAGCGCCGTGGGCTGAGGACCGGCGTGGCCCGGAGCCATGCGGAGGTTGGGGCGTCCCTGGATCTCGCTCTGGAGGCGCTGGCGCGGCCTCAGGGAGGCCAAGGGCACGGCTGATGGCTGGTACTTGCCCGTGGCCATCAGGGGCTGGCTGTAGATGACGGGGCAGCTGCCGATGGTGGCCGTGCGCTGCATCAGCCCCGGGCTCATCTCCACTGCTTTCCTCTTCTGTGGTTTGGCCGAGAGCAGCGGGGCTGGGCTTGGATCAACGGTGACCTGGAAGAGAGTGCCAAGGTGAGTGTTGAGCCAGGAGCACTGTTATACACCCATTTCCCAGAGTCTCACAACCTGCAATCAGTGGAGCCCTTGCCTCAATGCTCACCTGGCTGCTGCTGGCAGCGGGCCGCACCAGGGACTTGAGGGGAGCATCTTCTTCAGTTCCTGGGGCAGGCGGCTCCTCACCCCCCTCATCTTCCATCTCCACTTCCTGGATCTCCCCGTCTTCTCCAGGCGGTGGGGGTGGTGGGGGAGGCGGCGGGGGTGAGTCTGGGGGGGGTGGAGGCGGCGGAGGCATTTCCAAAGGCAAGGGAGGTTGGAGGACCGGGACGGAGGACTGAAGCAGAGTCCAAAATGGAGTGAGCGGCATGAGAGACGTAGCAGGAACTTGGCCTGAGAAGGATTCTTTACAAAGGGAGCCTGAAGAATACACATTGACACGGGCTTGAATGCCCAGCCTATGGTCTGCACCACCTGCTCCTGCCTGCGGTCCCCACTTGGAAACACCACCACCGAGGACTGCCCTGCCCCCCACTCCCCGCTCTGGGGCCAGGACCCCCAGTGCCGCCAGCCGTACCTGTGGGGCGCTCGGCGGGCCCCTCGGTGTGCTCTCCTTTGTCTTTGGGAGGTGGCTTTGGAGGACCGTCGGGTTTTCTGTCGGCGGCGCCTCGCTGTCCCTCCTCTTCGTCCTCCCCATCGGGGAACTCCCATTGCGACTCTCCCGAGCGCTCGTTAACATAGAAATAGCGTCTATGCTCCCTAGATCACAAGAAAGAGAAGGAGGCTTCAGCTTCCCTTCTCCGCCCCCGACACTCCAAGGTGGGCCTGCCCACGACAGCGGTGCGCTCTCGCAGGGGAGACCCTCGTGCAGCAGGGCTGCCACTCTCCCACACGCAACAAACAACTTTGAGGACAGAGGCAGGAGAGGCCCGAGCCGACTCGCTCAAAGCTATTTGCTATCGCTGGCTGCGGGAACGTCGCCCTGAGCCCCCCGCTCCGAGGGAGGGGAGGGCCGGGAACGCTGGCGACGTCTCGCTAACACTGGGACTTTCAGCACGGCCTTGGCTGAAAGTCGCCCTCCGAGAAGAGGCACCGGGGAACAGCCCAATGGAGGGAAGCGGCTGCCCCCCTACCCCATGGTGCGCAGAGGCTTTTATGATACTCTTGGTGTCAAACACACAGTGAATGCTAGAGAGAGGGAGCGGATCTGGGAGCTGAAAAACAAAAGAGCAAAGATTTCAAACAAAGGAAAATTAATCAAGAAAGCCAAATAGACAAAGAAATGTTTGGGTCTGACCTGCTGGCAGGAGACAGAAATCTTGTTCTTCATTCCGTCGGTGAGTTGAAGTTTGTCCTTTGGAAGAGCTGTTGGTCAGAAGAGTTGATCCAGAGATCCTGCAAAGTTCACAGAGCTCTCGCATGCGCGACCCCCCAGGCCCGCCCTCCACAGCGCTTGGACACTCGCGAGAGGGACAACCAGCTCTGTCCGTCAGGGAATCGGCTCCGTCGCAAAGCACTGGGCACTCCGTTTGGATCCTTCAGTTTGGCGGCCGGCCCAAACTCTGCGAGTGCCGGACGTTTCTCTGCCTGCCCAGCACTAACAGAAGCCGCTCTCAGTCTGCCAGAGGGACGGCGCCAGCGTCGTCGGGTGGTTGATGGTCACAAATCATGTCTGAGATGTCAGAGATGAAAGGTGAGAAAGGAGGAGAGCGCGTACCTGTCCCAGTGGCAGGACCAGCCTTTAGGGGTGGCGTTTATTTCGTATTGTTTAAGCTGTTCGGCTGCGTCTTGGAGTTTGCGTTTGAGGTAGTTTCCATTGAGAGCACCTTCTCGCCAGTCTGCAATGCGGGTCTAGAGGGCAAGAACCGGGGGAAGCCGTTGAGGTGGGCTGCCAGTGGCCCCGGGGGGGACAGGACTCGAGGATCGGGAGGCTCCCTTCCGGCACGGGACGCGGGGGGCCAGGAGGAGGACACCCCACCTCCGCGCCAAGCCACGCTCTCCCCCCGCCGAGGAAGGGAGGGCCCTGCGCGGCGAGGCGCCACGAGGCTCACGCAGCACCGGCGCTCGGACGGCGGATTGCATCCGATCCGCTCCGGAACACAAGGCCGGAGCGAGGGGCGAAGGCTCGGTTACCTCTGTCTGCAACAGCAACATGTGGAAGTTGGAGATAGATTGTCTGTTGATGCCCAGGAACTCCAATTTACTAGTCAGAGTATTGGCCAGCTCTCCAATCTGAAACTGCCAGGAGAAAGGGCAGAGTCAAGAGCTGCCCTCTGGGAGCAGCATCGGGCGGCTGTGGCCCCGCGGCTCTCAGGAAACACCGCTCGGGACCACCCGTGGCCCCTCAGCCTGGAGGGACCGGGACGTGCCACCCTGGCCCTGTGTGCCTGTCACTCCCTCTGTTAAGTCCCGCTACATCCTGCACCCCAGGGACAGGGCAGTGTGACAGCTGGGTGACAGCTCCTCCACAGACTGCGCTTGACTCTGTGCGGAAGGACAGCATGGGCTCAGGTAGCTCTGGTATTTTGGAGTTACAGCAGAACCAATGCCATGGCATATATCTAAGAATATTTCCCAAGCAAATGGGCCAGGATGTCATTCCAGGTTCTATAAATAATTGCTTTCTAGAGGAACTAGCTGGAAAGCAGCAGAAAGGGATATCAGCTCTGGATTTACTCCAGAGCAGAGAAAGCAGCTACATCAAAACTCAGGTCAGCTCACAGCAACCATGGCTGCTCATCCCCAGCATCCCATGGGAGTGAAACCTCCAATCTGGGGACACGGGGATCCCTGTGTCCATCCCCCTGCCTGAAGGCACTGCATGGAAGCAGCCACAAGTCAGAAAGGAATCAGGAACAGTAACAGGGATGTCTGCAAGTGGCATCACCACCGCTTTAAAAATGTCTATTTTTAACTTCACTCCTCAGAAGAGGCTTTGGAATGTCCACCAAAGCCACCAAGGAAGCATCTGTCTCTAGAGAGGGAATAGGCCAGACAAGCAAGCCCTAGAGAAGACCAAGGCAGGCATATGAATTCCCATGTTAAAGTGGCTCTGGAGAAGCCAGGGAACATCCCGGAGCAGAGGGTGACTTGGGAGCGGTGGCGCTGTCGCAGCTCCTGTAACCAGAGAGATCCCAACCCGATGAGCAAACGGTACTGGTTACCCAGGGAGCCGGCATTCCTCCAACAGCTCTAAGGGAATCCTGCATGGAAAAGCACCACACGGTCTGTCACAGCACCTACTGGGACCAGAGGGAGGGGGGACAGCAGAGGGGACCAGCAAGTCCAGCACTGCTACAGGCTTACATTTTTTTTATTTAATAAACTGATTTAAAAATCAGGTCACAAATGGATACTGCACTGAGGGAGGCTCAATTTTGATCTGGGAATGACACATCTTAAAATCCTTTAAGGAGTTGCTTTAAGGGAGAGATGTGGGATTTCTCACAAGGACAAAAGGACCTTCCCTTTCACACCACAGAAATTCTCTAAGTGGTGGGAAATGAGGACAGGGATGGGCAACTCTCACTGCGGGTTCCACCTGGGCTCCACCATGAGCTGGCGATTCCCCATCTGCCACAGGGAGGTGACACATTTCCCAATGTCACAGAATTACTCCAGAGCCAAATTTTATGCTGCAGGAGGTCTCACGGTAATAAGTGACATGGGGACTAAATGACAAATGAGAAAGATCTCCCCTACTGCTCTGTCATACTGCCCTAGAGCCTGGAGCTCTGCTATAGATCAGGGAATTGATCCAATGCAGCTGAAGGAGCAAACCAAGGCTCAGAGAAGAGCTATCAGCAGGATCCTGCAGAAATCCCCAGGGCTTCCCCAGCTCTCATCTAAAAGTAATGCCGGGCGAAGGGCAGAGTGGTACCGTCAGCCTCAAGAAACGGAGAGATTACGGACGAGGAGTCTTCAGCCTGGAAACGGGACGACTGAGCGGGCCAGAGACTGGAATATTGTTATTGGTGAAAACAAAGTCAAGATCAAACTCGTTGTTCTCTGTCACAACAACACCCAGGGCTCAGTCTTTTCCCCCCCACACCCTCCTTTCATCCAAGCTTTTGCTGCTGAATCCTACTGGAGACAGGATATTGTCCCAGTCCTGCACAGCCCTTCCTTCACAAGCTGCTCCCACAGGGATCTGAGCTTTAAAGCTTTAAAAGCTTCAGGTGGGTCAAATCCAGAGCCCAAAGCTCCAGTGTTCCCAGGGAAGAGGTGGCTGGGGGAGCCAGTGTGTCCCTTGTTTCTGCTGGCAGCTGGAGTACCCATGACATCCCTCATCTCACAGACACGCACCTCTGCCTCTCCGTACCTTTAGATCCTGCTCCTCCTCTTCCATTTTTGGAGCCCCTTGTGATTTGGCTTTTTCCTGAGGCTCCTCAGATTCTGTCTCTTTGTCTGAGCTTGGATCAGTTGCTTCTGTGCTCGGAGCTGCAGGAGAAGGAAGGACAGGTCAGTCCTTGTCCCACCACCACCCTGGCAGTGCCAGCAGCTGGCTGGACACTGTGTCTGGAACCAAAACCAATGTGGGTAACAGTGGGGAAAGAACTAGGACACACCAGAGCCAGTGACAAAAGCCTGAAATTTAAAAGGAAAGATGGTAACCGCTCTGTGTTTTGATGGTGGCGATCCTTCCAGAAGGATAACATGGGAAGGGGAGAGGCTGCTACAGTGCAAAGAAGAAATGAGGCAAGACCTGGTAAATTTGGCATCAGGGAAGCAGGAAGAGACTAAACCCCAAAATCTGTCATCTTAATAATCTGTTAATTACAGGTACTAGGTATTCAATGAGTTAATTATGAAAGACTGAAGAGGTCCCCAAAAGCTGCCAATACCAGAAGGTTTTGCCTTCAGATGACTAAAAGCAATCAATTCCAAGGAAGGAAATTTATGAGAGAGTCCCACAGGCCTCTGGGGAAAGAAACCCCAGTTCTCATCACATCCTGGCACTGGAAGGCAGGACACTTCCCTAAATCATGCTCCAGCAGCAGGGTGCTCAATTTAAACTGGTTATTTTGGAGTGACAGCTTGTTGTTCGCCAGGTTAAGGTGGAATCTGGTGGTGCTGCGAAGAGCTGGCTTCAGGGTATTTGGAAAGCCCTCTGGCAAAACCATTCATTTTCCTAAGCGAAAATGACATCCCTGATTTAATGACAGAGTTGTCACCCAGCTCATGCCCCTGCCTGAAGCAGAGGCACCTCAGGGCCACAAGAACCCCGGGATGGGGCAGGCCCAGCAGGACACAGCCTGCTGCATGCACTTTAGTACCAGTTTTTTCTTGGAAGAGCAGTTTGATTCAGCTTTCAGTGCTGCAGGCACACAAATCGTGTGCTGGGAAGGGACTGGCACATCCAGAGAAAAGGAGAATTGGGGGGACCATCTTGCTCCCAACAATGCCCTGAGAGGAGGGTGGAGTCAGGCTCTGCTCCCAGGGAACAAGAGGCAGAACAAGAGAAACAAACAGCCTTAAGTTGTGCATGGGGAGGTTTGAGTTGGATATTGGGGAAAGCTTCTTAATGGAAAGAGTTGTCCAGTCCTTGCACAGGCTGCACATAGATGTGGTAGAGTTATAGTCCCCATCCCTGGAGGGATTAAAAAGCCATGTGGATGTGGCACTTGGGGACATGGGTTAGTGGCGGCCTTGGCAGTGCTGGGGGAATAGCTGGATTCCATGTTCCAACTTGAACAACTCCACGATTCTACAATCTGGGAGTCCCAGAGCTGATGGGAACACAAAGTGTTCCTTAAAATGCTATAGCTGGTGCATTTTGGGAAGCACAGCTCTGGGGGATCCAACAGGAACACGATGGGTACTTGTGTATGACTGATACATCCACAGACACTCTGAGTTGAACCAGCCCCACAGAAACAGTGGCTGCCTTGCCACAAGGGCTGGAGTTACATTCCCTACACACTGAGTGTGGGGCCCTGGAGTGACTCCAGGGACACTTCAGCTGTCTGGAATTTGGTACCAGGCAGCTCAAAAACTGAACTTTAGAAGCGGAGGGTGACAATTCCCAGTGTGCCATAGGCTGGATTTGTGATGTTGGGAGGAACAGGAAAGCAATGGGATATGAGGCAGCTGCTATCTGTGTCCCTTCTTCCAAGGAACCACTGAATATGACACTCTTCTCCCTATGTGGGTAATTAGGATAGGGAGACTGGCAGAGGAGCAGCTTATCCCAGTGAGGTTGGCCTGTGACACAGCCACCCCTCAGCCTGTCTCCACCTGGCACACGTACCTCATGGCCCTTCCCGGCTCTGCTCTGTGGGTCTTCAGGGAAAGGAGACCCCCTGCTCCTCCCTCCAAAGGAAGCCTTTCCAATTACCTGCTTCTCCTGCTTCTGGGCTCTCCCGGCCGGTTTTGCTGGAGCCTAGACTGGCAGACTCAGGGCTGGTGGCTCCCACAAACAGTTTCCATTTCCCTCGCTTGGAGGCCAGCCTGCGGGACGCATCCTGCGAGGCTGACTGGCTCCCATCGGAGAGTGGGCTGGAGCCCGAAACGCTGCCATCGCCTTCCTCCAAGGCACGCAGCTCTGCCTGTCGAGACACAACATCCCCGTTTATTCCCAGCAATGCTGTGCCTGCATGTGTAGCCCTGTTTCCAAGACAAACATCTCCCCTTACCTTTTTCCTCTCCAGCACCATCTCCAGCTCAAGCGTGTCCTGTTCTTCCTCCTCCTCCGCGCTCTCCCCTGACTGCACCACACTGCACAGATCCTCCTGCCCTGTGTCTTCCAGGGGGTCCGTGCTGGGCTCTGGCTCTTCAGGGGCAGCCGGCGCCTCTTCCACTTTCACCTCCTCTTCCACAGGTGGCTCAACCTCCTCTTTGCAGATCACTTTCCTCCTCCAGCGCTCCTCTTCCTCCTTCACCACGTCAGGCACCAGCGGGGCCAGGAGGGCCGCAGCCACTCCCTTCCTCTCTTCTTCACTGTTGGAGAGAGCCTGCACTCCTTCATTTACCTCCTGTGGGATGAGCTCCGTGTGAGCTTTCTGGCAGCTGCCTGGGAAAGCCCATGCACTGCCAGGCCCCTCCCAGGGCTGTGGATGGAGCAGAGCATCCCAGTTGCTTTCAAGGAAGCCCAAGGAGGTGCCTGCTAGCCCCGTGACAGCCAAAACCCAAATGACTGACCTTCTTCACCTCCCGCTTGCTGAGGCCAGTCCCACGGCCAGCACTGCCTGGGGTCCCCTTCTCCTGAGAGAATGGCTCTGTGGTTGCCATGAAGCTGCCGTTAGTGCCTGCCACAGTGCTGCTGAGGAAGAGAAGAGGGAATGAAGGGTGGGATTGGGACAACATCCCACAGGGAAACATCCTGGAGGTCTCGCCCACCTGTGCTGGTAATGCTGCAGGCCCTGGACCTGCGTCGCCAAGTACTGCGGCAGCTCCCAGGTCACCTCGTTGCTCTGGGTGTTCCAATAGTAGTAGCAGCCGGTGTTCTCATCCCACACTTCCTGCCAGTCGCCCATCTCCAGCTCTCCCACTGCCGGGAACAAGGGCAGCCTGTCACTCCCCTCTCCCCAGTGACACCCATTTGTCAGCACCCCCTTTGGAGAGAGGAATGGCGCTCACCTCCGGCCAGTGAGCACTGGGTGTCATACTGCCACTCTGGGGCCGGTGTCGAGCCCGTGCCGTTGGCTGTGCCCGACGATGGGCCTGTGCCCGAATCCTTCGGCTCCGGGCGGGGAGGCGTGGGGGGTGGCACAGAGGAGGAGGAAGAGGAGGCAGGGGTGGGCTCAGCGGGCTGCGGAGGGGCCGTGATGGCATCAATCTCCTGTAAAAACAGCGTCCCATTGTGAGCTTCAAATCAAAGCACTAACTGGATGATGACAGTATCTTTGTGAAACTCCCCTCCTCCAACCACCCCTCCCTCTTGTCGTCCCGGCCGGAGTGGCACTCACAGCCAGGAAGTTTGCCAAGGTGCTGTCGATGTCAGCAGAATTGCTGCCATTGGCATCCGTGGAACGGGCCGGCTTCTCCGGTGTCTCGCCCTCCTCATCATCACTGTCAGCATAGGCACCCAGCAGGCACAAACCTCCTGGAGAAGGGAGAGAGAATCCTCAGGGGAATCCTCCTGCTGCCACAGGGCATTGGATCCCACCCCCACCCTCCGCTCCAGGTGCCACTGTCATCCCAAGGGGAACAGCCCCCGTCCAAGTGCCAGGGGGGAAACAGCACAAGAACCAGTAACAAAACTCATTTAAGAATGAGCAGCTGCCTCTTGGGAAATAACAGCACGATTAAAATAATTAAAATGGAAACAACTCCAGCCCCAAAGTGTATTATTTAGGAAAGGGTTAACTCTCTTCCCTTAAAAGTAATAGTTGAGTGTGGATGATTACCCTGTGTTAAAAATAAGGGGTTATGGAGAGGGGAACAAACACAGTCACATAAAAAACCCCTTATGTTTTGCACAAAACCCACCACGCTTAGAACCATAAAACCCACACTCGGCACCTCCAAAAACTATTTGGAACCTCACAGCCCTGCACTTTTAGGACCAAAACTCCAAACATACGACAAAAAAAAAAAATCACACAAAGGACCAAACTCCTACATTTAGGAGCCCTAACGCTCCACATCTAGTATCAAAACCGGCTAAACTTAGGACCAAACCCCCCATAATTTGAACTTAAGAAAAAAATCATGTTTTGGACCCAAAAAATGACATCTGAATCAATCCCCTTAATTTAAGCCAAAAAGTCCCATTTATAACCAGAACTCTTAACATTTTTTTGTAATTATTGTGCATCGGGGGCCGCCAGCACCCCTAAATCCTGAAATTCTCCCCCGAGTGTTCTAGGGGGGATGTAATGCCGCGTCTCACGCCAGAGCGCTCCCTTACCTGTGGCCTTGACCGCGGCGGGAACGGGGGGCGGCGGATTGGGCGGGTTGCGGGGCGGCTCCGCCACCGTCTCGGGCTCATCTGCGGGGCAGAAGCGTCAATTACGCGGAGGGCTCGGACCGGGGGGACAGCGGGGGAGGCCGGATCGAGACCTCCCGGTACCGACAGGCCACGCTAGGCCGCACTAGGCCGCGCCCCACCAACAAAGCGCCCCCCGATTCCACCCGCCTTCTTCGCCTTACCCGGCTCGGAGCCCGAGTCGCCCCCCTCTCCCGCGGGTCCCGCCGCCTCGTCGCGGCGCGGCGCGGGCGGGGAGAGCTGCAGGATGGGCCGGCGTCCGGGCGCGGCCCGCGCCTTCTTCCCCATGGCGGCGGCGGCGGCGGCTGCGCCTCAGGGCTGTGGCCGCGCGCAGGGAGCGGGGTGCTGACGTCACCAAAGGGGCGGAGCCTGCGCGAGACGCGCTCCCTATGGATGGGGACGAGGCAGAGGTTACGGCCCCATCCGGACCTGAGGCTCCGTCCTGCCCTACAGCACGGCCCCGCCCCTTGATCCCGGAGCCCCTACAGCCCTGTGCTGCCCTCCGGGCTTGTGGTCACATGCTATCCTATAGCATAATCCTATAGTTCTTCCTGGGGACTATAGCCCCTTATTATCCTATACCCCCTTCCCCAGAGCTATATCCAGTGGGTATTAAATAGCTCCATCTCTCCCCAGGACCCTACAGCTCCCATCTTGCCCTGTATCCATCTCAGCCCTTGGGCAAGGGCAGTATGGGGATGATCCCTGGATAGGAGCACCACAGTCCTTGCTTTTCCCACCACATCCTTACGCACACCTCAAATAACACTTCCATTTTATTAAAGTTGATCAAAAAACATAGCAATAAATAAAACAAATTCCCAACAGTTCCATGTCTGGAGGAGGCAGAGAACAAAGGGGTGTTATGGCCACACTGCCCAGCTCTGTAGGGACAGTGAGGGGACACACCCATCGGCGCTCCACCTCCCTCAACCGGATCCTTGTGGAAAAACAATGGGCAAAACCAGCACCGCGGGGTGAGATGGTGACACTCCTGGGGATGTCACCTGGACTAGGGCCGGCAGTACAGGCGCTCCATGGTGGCCACGCTGACCTTCTGCTGGTAGTCCTCCATCCTGTCGTTCAGCTTCTCATAGAGCTGGGAGAGGCAAGAGTCACGAGGGATCCCACCCTATCCCACCACCCATCCCACCCTGTCCCCCCATCCCGGTGCTGGGGAGCTCGGTACCCACCACGACGCTGTTCTCGCTGGCGCTGCTCTCCCGCAGCGCCTGCAGCAGCTGGTCAATGGCAGTGTAGGGAAGCCACATCGTGGGAGATGATGGGGACAGCGGGACCTGGAATGGACAGGAACCCTCACATCATGTCCCCTAAGGAACATCCTGCCACATCCCAACAGCGATGAGGTAAGCTCACCTCGATCCCAAAATACTGGTGCCCTTTGCCCAGCACAGCGTCCACGTACTCCAGGACCAAATCCACGGCCTCCTCCAGCAGATCATAGTTCAGGTACAGGCGCAGCAGCTCGGCAGCGTCCACTTCCTGCCAGAAAGAGGAAAACTCAGCCAGGGAATCTGACCAGGACTGGGACCACACTAAGAGAACTTGCTCTGAGCCTTGGTACCGGGCACGGAGCACCTGGCAGGTGTCCATTGGAGTGAGGGTGACCCAGCAGTTCTAGAATTTCAGGGTTTTTGGGGACAGCTGTCTCCCTGTTCTCACCTTGTAGCTGTTAATGAGCCAGTTGGGCAGAGGTATCCCGTGTGCCAGGAGCTTGTTGATGACGCAGCGATGGTACAGGCTGTTCTGCGATGGGTAACGCTCCAAGTAGGATGACAGCAGCCTCCAGGCTTCATCTGTGGCACTGCAAGCAAACAATTCCCTGTGGAACACATGCCAGCAGCTCCTGCCCCTTCTGTGAGGCCCAGAGTGTGCTCCAGGTGATGTGGGGACAGGGTGGAAACAGAGCTCTCCCCACATCCTGTGCCCACAGTTCTGGCCTTAGGGGTTTTGTAAGGACCTGTAACCCTCTGGATTCACATAGAGCTCCTGTCTCCAGATCCTTCTCCTCCAAAACTGTGGAGAAATACCTACCTGGACTCCTTGGTGGTGACCAGTGCTGACAGTTGGTTGGCTGCCAACCAGTCCCAGGCCTTCGCCTGTGCCGCTTCCCCTCCCAGCTGGAGCTTGATGCACCTGCACGACCAAAAGCCATGGGAAGGCGGGTCCCTCCAGAACCCAGCATCAGAACCACCCCTTGCAGGACTGTTCTCAACGAACAACCCAGCTGGACCGGTAGGAAAAAGTGGCTCTTGGGCAAGTTCCATGCCACACCCCAGCCCCTGCATCCTTCCAACCCCACATCCCCTGACAGGGGAGGGCACCCAGACGTACTTGAAGGTCAGGCCCTCAAAGATGGGCGTCAAGGGCAGCTTGAAGGTTTGGCAGAGGGTGATGGCCGAGTCGAAGAGCCCAGCCCGGACCAGCAGAGACACCGTTTCCTCAGGGGTGGAATTGCCTGAAGGGGAGGAAGAGCAGGTAAAGCCTCCCTGAGGAACACCCCAGTGCTCACCAGGACCTCGCCCTGTGTTACTCATTGAGAGATGCAGCAGCAGGGTGCCAACAGCCTCCAACACCCTGCAGCAGTACTCCTCAATCCATGGCTGGAGGCTTTCCTGGCCTCTGGAGCATCCCATGAGCCCAGGAGCTATCCCTGGATGGACTGGATAGAGCAGCTGTGACCCACAGAGCTGTCCCTGATGGAGAGGGACTGAAGAGGGACACAGGTAGCAACACATGGTAGGCAAATGCTGCTCCTGTTTGGAATCATTGAATTGTTAATGTTGGGAAAAGATCCCCAAGATCATTGAGGTTAGGGAGGGGACAGCCTCATCACAGGTTTGTATCCAAGCAAACAATGCATCAGCTCTGCCAGCACAGAAACTGTGGCACTCGGCTCCCTGCGTCACCACTCTGACCTCAAAGCAGCTGTTCCATCCTTTCCCTGCAATCCCACACTGGGAAGTCACCTCCTCCTGACATTTAGAGGGGAAAGATGTGGATGTGTTGTGTAACTTCTACCAGAGATACTAAAAGACTCCAGGTGGGATAGTTACACCTTCCTGCTCCCCAGAAAGGAACAACTTCCACAACTTTTTGACACCATTCCAAGAAGAATGATTGTCCAGGAAAATACATTATTCATCAATTAAAGAGGCTGGATTTGATGATCTTGGATTATCTTCTCAAACCTTAATAATTCTATGCTTCCATGATTTCCAAAATGCCTTTTTTTTGTCCCAACTCCACCGAAGACCATCAGAGGTTGGAAAAGCCAAAAAAAGATGGAAAACTTAAAATTGGTTTTCCTGATGTTCATCTCAGAACCTGCTGAAGTCAGTGGCCGGATTTCATGGTAGGGATGGGAATTTGATGGTCCCTGGCAGCTTCTGGGTTTGCCTCTGGGACAGGACAGAGTGGCTGAAGCCCCCTCACCTGCCACAGCTGCTGCCGACACGTCGTGTTCCACCAGGGTCAGCCGGATCCGTGCCAGCAGACATTCCCTCTCCAAATCCTCCAGCTCCAGGATCTCGATCTGGTGAGTGGCTGGAACAGATGGATACTGGGCTCTCAGTACTTAAAAAAAGGGCTCTTTGGGCTCTGTGCAAAATGTCTTGCAATCACAGAATGGTTTGGGCTGGAAGGGACCTTCAAACTCAGCCACTTCCAAGGGTAAGGACACCTTCCACTATCCCAGGTTGCTCCAAGCCCTGACTGACCTAATCTTGGACACTGCCAGAGATGGAGCAGCCACAGCATCTTTGGGCAACCTGTGCCAGGGCCTCAGCACGCTCCTAGGGAAGAATTTCTTCCCAACATTCCATTTAGACCCACCCTCTGTCAGTGTGAAGCCATTCCCCCTTGTCCTGGCATTTCATTCCTTGTTCAAATCCCCTCTCCAACTCTCTTGGAGCCCCCTTAGGCACTGAAGAGGCTCTGAGGTCTCCCTGGAGCCCTTGTAAGAGCATCTCTACAGCCCTTTGCCATCCCTAAGAGATTTATACCCCAAAAAAGCACCAAAGGAATGATCAGGATTTGCTGACTCTTCCCTGCTCCCTTGACTGTGCTTATGTCCTTGATACAACCCTCCTGCTCCTCCTCCTCCAGATGTTAGATAATATTTGGGAACAGCTGCTGCTTTGCCTGCCAGGCACATGCCACAAAGGGGAAAAAAAAAAAACCTCTTCAGAAAAATCAGGTTTAAAAATACCTGACCTTAAATTTTCCTACTGGAACACTGAGGATAACCTGATCCCACATCCTGGGCTGTGGCAGATGCAGGCAGAGCTTATTCCTACACAGGATTTCCAAGGGCACAAACAGCCTTGAACAACTAGAAATTGCCTCAAAAAGCTGGCTTTGTTTTAAATTACAAGTTACTTCCACTGAAAAAATGAGCTGTCAAGGCATCAAGCTGTTAGAAGGAGGCACAGGAGCTCCTTGGGGAATAGCTGTTCCCTTGGGGAAATTACTGTATTCCTTGGGGAATAGTGGCAGGAATGTTGCAAATGGGGGACACTGGGATAGTTATTTACCTTAAAATCCCACAAATGATTGATTTGGTGGAGGCAGGAGCTGCCCTGAGCCATCTCCCAGCTCACATGGGAGCTGCAGAGCCATGGGAAGGACCAGGACTGGGCACTTACTGGGAACAGCCATGCACTCCCCATCGTGGCTCCTCTTCGGGGATGCTCCCGGGCGCTCGTACTTGCAGGAAAAAGCAGAAAGAGGATTTTACCCACCTGGTTTCTGAAGCACAAATCATTGATAGGATAAATCCCAACAACAGCTCTCCATTTCAAGCCTAGATTTGGAGCAGGGAAGATGTACAGTCCCTTGGGAACTCAGGTTACTTTATCCCTGGCTATCAGGAACATCAGGATCAGGTGACCAGGCTGCAGCCACCACCTCCCTGAGTCCTGAATGGGATTTGAAACACAACCCCTGTTACACTAACACTCCTCTGGACTGGTATTCCAGCTGTTCACACTTCCTAAAACATTTGCTGTCTTAACACAAGGTAATACACTCCCCTGTCTACCCACCAGCCCATTCACAACAGTTTTCCTGCTTTCCCCCTGCCCTAGAAAGATGGGAATGGCACAAGGGTGATGGATAGGGTCGATGAGAAGGGCAAGACGGTTGGCCATGAGCAGCACATTAAGAAGTCCAATGTCTCTGCTCCCATCAGAAAGGATTTTGGAAGCTCCTTTCCAGGAAGCTCAGCATTCTTACCACAGCTCCAGAGGCTGGCTGGACTATCCAGGCGTATTCCGGGCGGATCAACCGCAGGCAGTTAATGGCAGCCAGGAAACAATTTCCCTGTTTCTGGAGCCCTCGGAGCGTCCGCACCTCCCTGCCCAGCCGCATGCCATACTCAAACATCACTGTTCCAGCTGAAAACAGGGAAAAGTGCATCAGCCAACAGCCTGGAGAGGCCACACAGCTGGCAGGGGCAGGGAAAGGGTGTCCCAGGCGGGTGGGCAGGCACAAGGTGCCATCCCAAGCTTTACCTTTCCGGTAGTTGTGCCGGTACACGTGGAAGGCATAGAGCAGCTCGTAGTAGTTGTGAGTCATCAGATCCACGGCCCGAGCGTGGGACTCGATGATCCCAACGACCTGCAGCACATGGAGGCTCCAGTGGGTCCATAATCCCTTTAAAGGGAGGGTTGTGCTCCACCCCTCCACAAGCTGTGATCCCAGGATTACCTCATTGTGAAGGTTCACGTAAGGGAATTCCACCAGGTCCTGGAGCTGGGATCGCTCGCAGAGAACCACCACTAGCTGGCGTAGGCAGTCCAGCTGCCTGCAGAGGGAAGCACAACCCTTTGGAGGAGCAGGAATAAACCCAGGAGCACGAACAAACCCGGGATTTGAGCCACAAACAACCAATTTGTGACAAGCTCCTGCTCCTGGATGAGCTCTGCAGGCTTTTTCCTGGCTTAGAACCAATTTAAACCTTCAAGTTTCTCCTGTGCTGGAAACAGATCCTCTGGAAAGGTCTCTCAGGATGGCAGCCTCCCTCCCTCCCTCCCTCCCTCCCTCCGTTAAAAAGCATTCTTCTTTCTCCCCTGTTATTCCAACATTTTCCTCTGCTAGGATAAAGCTTTCTCTACCCAGTTCATTTTCCAAACTGAAAACTCAACACTAAATCTTTTCTTTATTCAACAAAAATTAGCTCAACTTAGCTCCCATAGCTTCTAAACATAGAATGCTACACATGATCCTTCAGTCTCTTCCCTGTTTTTTCCCCTCCCATTTTCCTCTTTTGAGAGGATGCCAATCCCAGGCGTCCTTCACATGAACATCCAAAAATTAACTCTACACTTTTAAACCCACCTCTACACACTAACCTAACCCAGCAGTAGTTCCCTCCCCTGAAGTGTCATTTTCCTTTCAGTTTCATGGGAAAATGGGACCATGGACCTCCAACAAATGCTTAAGCTTGTCACCTACCTGCCTGGATCTGGGTTTTGTGTTAAGGCTACATAGGCTTCGCTATTGTGCCCCAAATCCAAGTGATGTTTGAAGATGCAGGTCCTCAAAGTAGCCTGAGAACAGCACAAATCAGTTATAAAACTGACCAGCAATTCCTGTGGAAGAGGTTTCTGAAGAAAAAGCTTGCTGGGAAGGAAGTGGCTGTACCTGGCTTCTCCAATCATCTGCTGATTCCATGATAGCCAGGGTGGCCAGCTCGATGACCAGCTCCGGCAAACCCAGCATCTCCAACAAGCGAAGGACCTGGTGGGGGGAGAATACTCCACTGAAGAGTTGGCAGGAGGGTTTTTTGTTGTTGTTTATTCTTTAGGAGCTGTTCCTGCCCCTAAAGATTTTCAAGGGATTAGACTTTAAAAGGGAATATTTGGGTAAATCGCAGCGATCTGGATGAAATCCCAGCACAACAGGACCAGGTTATGGCTTCTCTGGAAGATTCACCTCTGTACATGGGGGATTTTTGAAGCATTTCAGCATTAATGATTAGTTTTCTGGATCCTAAATCCAGGGAATCCCTCACCAAAAGCCCAGCTCCAGGCTTGCAGTCTGCTTGAACCATGGTATTATACAGAAGAAAGATCCTATCTCAAATCAAACATATTCATTTTAATTTGCCTCAGAGCTTAGTAACCTTCGCCTGAGGCAGCATCTTACATCGAGCCTGGACTTGTCTGGCTTCTGCTCCCTGCAGCTGGATCACATCCTGCCTTTTTCTGCTGGATAACAAAGTCCTTAGCTATTAGGAAACCAATAGGTGGAAAGTACCTAAATTTCACATAATCAGCTTGTCATTACCCCCAGACAAAGTAAAGAAAGTACAGATGTTTCACATTCCAAAAGCTTAAGTTTTCTGAGGCTCAAGTCAATTTCCCCAGAGCCAGAGATTGAGCAGGAATTCCCTCTCCAGTGTGGAAGGACTTGGTGCCAGTTTACCTGCTCAGGACCATACCTTGTTGTAGTACTGCAGGCGTGGCGTGGAGACCACCTCACCCTCCTCGGGCTGGATCAGCCTGTCCAGGAACTCCTCTCTTCCCACCTCTGAGGCAGCTTGGCAGAAGCAATCCAAAGCCTGGAAGCAGACCTGGAATCAGCTTGCTATCCCTTCAGGTGACTGATCCACCTGCTGTACAGGTGAGGGGACAATACTGCCTGTCCCAAGCTCATGAGATCTTCCCAAGAGCAGATCACACTGCCTGGTCCAATCCCATCCTTTCCAAAGCAAGCAGAGCTTGGGAAAGGTGTTTCCCGTGCAACCTCCTCCCTCCAAAGGGAAAAGGTCCCAGACCCTGGGAAGGAGATGAGGGAAAGCCTTACCTTGTGCCCTTCACCCATGACGAGGTAGCACCTGCCCATCATGAAGCAGCAGGAGCCCATGTTCACGTGGCACCATGGCTGCAGCAGTCGGATGTATTCCTACGGGAGAGAAGGAACAGGAGTTTGGATTCAGGTCAGTGCTCACTTGTGATCTGCAGGCACCCAGAACCAGCAGGTTTTTGGTGGCCTCTTTAGCTACTGTGCTTAGACAAATCCTGCTTCTCCAGCCCAAGGGCTGGTCTTTCCAGCCCTAAAGTCCCTTGGATGCACTGATCATGAAATCCTGGTATGGTTTGAGTTGGAAGGGAACCCTTAAGCCCATCCAGACCCACATCCCTGTGAAAGGCAGGGACATCTTCCATTAGACCAGGCCACTCCAAGTCCTGTCCAGACTGGCCTTGGACCCTTCCAGGGATGAGGCAGCCACAGCTTCTTTGGGAAACCTGTGCCAGGGCCTCAGCATCCCTACAAGGAAGCATTTTTTTCCAGTATCCCATCTAGCCCTGCTCTCTCTCAGTATGAAGCCATTCCCCCCTGTCCTGTCAGTCCAGGTCCTTGTCCAAAGCCCCTCTCCAGCTTTCTTGGAGCCCCTTTAGGCACTGGAAGAGGCTCCCAGGAGACTGTGAAGCCTTCTCTTCTCCAGGCTGAATATTCCCAGCTGTCTGAGCTCACCAGAGCAGAGCTGCTCCAGCCCTGTAAAAGGGGGAGATACCCCCCACATGCTCCTGGGAAAAAACTGCTTTAAACAGCTCCAGTGTCAGTATGAAGCACCTTAGAAACACCTCCCAACACGCCCAAAAATCAGACAGGATTCTTCCTACATCCTGTTGCAGGGAACTGCAGGGGAAATGTGGACAGAACGTGGAGAGCAGAGCAAAAGCTGCAGTACAATGGGCAAGGCAGGTGCTAGAAGGGGAATACCTGTGCAGGAGAGGGCCAGCAGCCAAGGAAGCACATGGATTACAGCATGTGGGAGGGAGAGCCGATGGCACTGAGGGCACAGATGAAGCGAGATGACCCAGCCTGGGCCTGTGCCAGCAGTGCATCCTCGTCATCCTTGGAGAAGCAGCCATGTCCTGCTAGCAGGGCCATGGGACTCAGCAGGAACTGGGAGGAGAAACCAGGACTTGGAAGTCAAGTCAGCTCTACAGGTGCACAAACCACCAGCACCTCTTGCCTCACCTTTCCTGGCCATGAGTCCTCTCAAAACCACGTGGTGACGCACCTGGAGCCCGGATTCACTGCCTGGATTAGCAGCTACAAGGGACAAATCCTGCTCCAGCTTGTCACACACAATGAGCAGCACAGAGAGGCTTGGCCTGTGTCCCAGGCCTCTGCTCTGTCACCAGACCATCCCCGTGCCCGCCTGCTCCTTGCAAGGAGCTTCCTGTACCCGCACAGTTCAGGTCACCATGCTCACAGCAAAGCTGCTGTTATCTCCCCAGGGTCAAGGCACTTAATCCAAGTTTCCGTGACCAGCTGGGGTCAGGGAGAGGAACAGAAGGCAGTGGGGAGGAGGAGGAGCCGGGCTCTGCAGAGATAAAAGCCTGGAGGAGACACCAGCGAGGCGAAAGAAATGCAAGGAGATTCAAAGCCTGCACATATGCCAGGAGGGAGAAGATGCTGCTCCAGTCTTGGAATTTCCTGGCTCAAAAGCTCTGAAGAATTGAAATTCTTCTCTCAATTCTATTCAGCAACAACACAAAAGGAAGCAATTCAGCCCCAGGTATGAGGGGCAGGGAGGATAAAAGGTTCTGCTGAAAAACAGGTCGTCGCTAACAGCCTGCCTGGCCCTGGTGCCTCCAGGAATGCCCAGACTGGGATAAAGCATCACGTGCAGCTGCAGACAAGGAATTGTGCAGGTCAGAACTTGAGCACAAGCAACTCCAGTTTGCTTAAAGACGTTTAAGAAATAGATGAGCCCTTTCTGGGCTGAAGAAATCCTTCTGAAGCCAGGTCCCATGGGCAATCATGGGCAAAGGCGGTAGAGGAAAGGCTGTGGGCACATCGGCAGCCAACGAGCTCTAGGATTGCTGGGATATTTACACAGGTTGGGATATTTAAACAGGCTCTGCAAAGGTGTTTCAGGAGCGTGGCATCACACAGTCAGACAAGCCCTGGGAGAATAAACTCCTCCATGGAAAGGGAGTAGCATAAACCTGAGTATCTGGATGCTCTTGAAAACAGATGAAAGAGAAGAATGAAGATGATTCCCCTATGGCAGGGGAGTGGAATGAGATGAGCTTTAAGGTCCTTTCCAACCCAAACTGTTCTGGGATTCCACAATCTTAAATCACTCCCCATCAGACACACTGTTGCACTGTCTCAGCTTAGAGAGCAGTGATTAAGGGTGGTGGTTTTCAACTGTAACAGGGGAGATTTACATTGGATATTGGGAAGAAATTCTTCCCTGTGAAGATGGGGAGGCCCTGGCACAGGTTGCCCAGAGAAGCTGTGGCTGTCCCCATCCCTGGAAGTATCCAAGACCAGTCTGGACAGGGCTTGGAGCAACCTGGGATAGTGGACAGTATCGCTGTCCATGGCAGGAAGTGGAACTGAACGAGCTCTGAAGTCACTTCCAACCCAAACCATTCCAAGATTTCACGACCAGGGGAAGGCAGAATTCCAGCACTTGGGAAGACAATGTTTTGGGAATTTTCCAGCACCTGTGAGAGGGCTGGCATGATGCACTCACCTGGAGCTGGGTGTACTGACAGCTCCCCATCAGGCACTCTGGGAAGAGGAAGCTGGGATTGCTGGGCCATCTGAGCAGAGGTTAAGGAACACAGGACCATCCAGTCTGGAGAGCTTGGAGAACTAGTCTGGAAGTCAACATGCCTCTCATGCTCCGTTTGTGGGGGGAAAGGAAAGAATATTAAGCTGCTCATTATACAAACCATTATTCTGTAATAAGATTTATCCATATTAGCACAAAATCACCAGTACATCTAATCCCCAACTCCTGTTACCCTTCCAAATCCCCCAGCATCCCGCCCCACCAAGTCAAGTAGTGAGAGCTCAGGGGCTTAAAGTCAAAAACTCAAATCCTTTATCGTGCACCTAAACAGGATGAAATCTGTGAAATCTCAAAATACCCACAAATCCCATTAATGCTAACAACCTCCCTCCTTCAGGAGGCTTGTCTTTGAAATTTGGGGGTGGAAAACTGATTTTGGAACGGCAGGCAGCTCAGTGGCAATGGAATCACAGACAAGGATACAGGAGAGGCAGAAAATCAGCCACTATTGAGGTGATGAGGTGAGGCCAATTCAAGCTTGTCTCAGCCAAAGAGGTGTTGGGTTGCAGGAAAAGTCGGGATATGATGTGTTTTCTGGCCACTTCCTGAAAGAAGAGCTCCACGATTGTTTGAGGGCCGGATACTAAAAGTACAAATTAAAGGAACAGTGAGTAGAGAGCATGCAGCAGAGATCCCAGGTTTTCCATCCTGTCCTGTGCTCATCAGCCCAAACAGCACAGATTAAGTCAGGGCAAACCAAAAGCATGTTCCATACTCCAGCTTGTTGGTTTTGGATTTCTCCTGCCGTCTGGTTAAGTCAGAGGGAGCAGCAGGAGATCAAAGTGCCCCATCCTGCAGTGTTTATTAACCACAGCTCAATTAAAACACACAAAAAAAGGGCTCTGCTCCCTCTCCACTTGTTATTCCCAGCCCAGCTGCAGCTTTCTAGCACGACAGGGCTGAGGGAGTGCTGAGCTGGCTGTTCCATTCCCTCCCTCCTCATTCCAGCATCCCAAAAATCCCCCCTTACTGACTGTTCCTGACGCCTCTTCCCGAGCTGCCACCTCCTTCCCTACGTTTCACATATTTTTCCCTAAAGAACAGTGGCCAAACAGGACTTTCCTCACGAGCCAGCCAAGAAATAACCCACGACACTGGCACACACAAAGGGTGTTTTCAACTTCCCTGACATTTCCAGCTGCCTCCTGCACCCAGGCTCTCGGTCAGGGAGAGCTCAGGCTCTGAGGATCACTGATGTCAGAAAGTGGAGGACGCTCTTTCCCAGCTCACACGTGGCACTGCTGCCTGTTTGTCCCAGATTTCCCCAGCTCCCTCTGAAGTATCTCAGCCTCCAAGTGCTGACTAGTCACAGCAGGCTCTTACCTGCATGCTTCCTTCCCATCCTTGTTCACCTCCTCCCTCTGGAACCACTTCAAGGCCCACATTTCCCTAATTAAAGCTGCCTTATATTCTCCCAATAAAAAACTAACCCAAAAGTTACATCTTTGCAGCAAAACTTAAAAAATATGAACCAAATATCAACTGCTATGTTTTGTGGAGGTATTTCCACATTTTCAAACACGTTTTGAGCAAGTACTTGTACGTTCTCATGCTCCCCTGAGCTGCAGCTCTTGGATGCTGTGGGGTAAAGGCTGGAGAGCAGGACAGGCTGGATGGAGCAGGCTGCTCTGAGCAACTCCAGCTAGTGGAAGGTGTTCCTGAACAGTTCCACGGGTGGAACTGGAGGAACTTTAAGGTCCTTCCAAACCAAGCCACTCCAGGATTCTGTGACAGACCTAGTCTGAGCTACTACAGCCACTGTAAAGTACATGAGGGCTAAGTGTGGCTGATGCTGCCAGGGTTAGAATGAAAAATTTTTGGCTGAGTGAGGCATTCCCATCCTTCTCAGGCTGAGAGTAAAATCCGAGTTCAAGACTCCAAGGTCCTTTGCTGTTGTGTTGTTTTTTTTTTGTTGTTGACAGCCTGACTAACATCCCCACTTAAATCAGGGTCATTCAACCACACAGTCCATTAGCTCCCTGCATAAAGCACTTCCCTCAGGTGGCAGAGACAGGCTTAAATAACAGAAAGGGAGAGCTGATGATCCGTGGACACCTTACCCAGTTTGTGTGGTGTCAGAGCAGTGGTGTCTGCTAACTCCAACACGGAGAGATGCTGCAGATTAGATTCCCTAGGGAAGAAAGGAGCCATCAGTGAAGAGACAACAAAACGCCTCCTGCTTTAATTGTGCTCATTGTTCAACTCCCACGGAGCACAGAACAGCGAGGCCTCGCAGGGCAGATTTAGCACAAGGCAGAGTCAGCTCAGAACTTGGAAGGGAAAAAACCCTCCCCAGTGCTCCTGGAGCGATACTCCCACAGCAGGCACCTGCTTTCCACACCAGGAAGGGCATTTCAGGTGGATTAAGGAGGAATCAAAGCCAGGCCAGGTAGAGACTTACAGCGTGTCCAAGGGGACGTCGGAGGCCAGGCACTGGCTCGCCCACCGGATCAGGAAGTAGGACAGCAGCAGGGGAGAGGTGCGGTGCAGCAAGTCCTGCTGGGACTGGAAGAGCTGTCCCCCTCCCAAAACCATCTGCAAGGAAAGCACAGAGCTTGGCACACTTGGAGCAACTGCAGGACAAAGGCAACCAGAGAGGTTTGTGTCAGGCCCAGCTTGTCCCTTCTGCAAACACCAAGGTGCTCAACAGCCTGGCAGGAGCCCAGCTTTCCCAGGGAATCAGCAGGACTCTTGCCCCACCTCTGGAAGTGTTCAAAGCCAGATTGGAAGGTGCTTGGAGAAACCTGGCCTAGTGGAAAATGCCCCTGCCCATGTCAGGGGTTTGGAATTAAACAGTCTTTAAGGTCCCTTCCAACCTGAAGTATTCCGGGACTGCTGTCCCTGAGACTGAAAACATGGTTTTGCTGCAGAGATCACATCAGAGTCTCCATAAGCTCCAGCAAAGAGCACGAGTCACAGGAGATGAAACAATCTGAGCTTTCAAAGGACACAGGTATGCCAAGGTGGGAAAGCAGCAGGTCACATGTCTCATGGTCTGGGAGAGCCCAGCTCCAGAGGGCACCTTGCAATGCACTTTAAATGCTACCAGGACAACCTTGTACAGGAAAAAGGGATTTATTTTCAACCAGAAAACTCCTGGCTATTTCTAAGTAAATAATATTGGTTTAAACAAGGCTGTCCCTGTCTGGGGACTTGTTCTGTATCCCTGTGTCCCTGTGAGCAGCAACATGCCTCACGTGGCCTCAGGCCAGATGGGACAGACCCAAACCAGTCCATCCCACCACTCCAAACACAGCTACCGTCGTGGGGGTTGTTTGCTCTGGCTGGAGCAGCTTCCAAGGGGCTGAAACTGCAGCCCTGGAGTGTGCAGCCAGAGAATGGAGCTGCCATCGGTGCTGGGAGAGCGATGGGAGGATAGCTGGGAAAGCTGCATGTGTGCTGATTCACACAGGAGGCTGGAATTCATGCCCTCCTTCCACAAATACAGCTTGGCTTCCTGCTTCCTGGATGTTCACCGAGGAATAAAGGGAATTAGGCTGCTTTGCTTAGGAAGACAAAACCAGCTGGAGAGAGCAGGACCTGCCCAAGCCTCGGGCTATTCCAACAGCCTTGTGGGAAGAGACAGAGCTCCGCCCCGCACCACCAGCAGAACCCCACAGGACTCCCAAATCCCGGGGCGTGGCGGCCGGGGGCTGCACTCACGGGATCTCCGAGGCGCAGCAGGAGCTGCTGGAGGATGAGCAGGTCCCGGCAGAGGAGGAAGCGGACGGTGCAGATCTTGGCCACCCCCCCGCACACCACGTTCCCTGCGGTGGTGCTGCCGAACAGCTGGGACAGGCTCATGCGCAGCGCCAGGTGAGGACCTGCGGGGAAAACCAGCCAGGTGAGGCATGAGCCACACAGGCAGGAACAATTCCCAGGGTAAGGACACTTCCTAGCGTTTCCCAGAAAGAGCTTTCACCTCTTTCCATCTCAGCGTCTGTCTCGTAGTCCATCTCTCGGATGAGCAATCCAATGGCATGGATGGGGTTCCTGATCTCCTGCAGTTTGCTGTGGATATCCTCCATCACATTTTCCCTGCAAAATCAAAAAGATCCTCATCATCACGAACGGCAACCTGAGGTTCCAACTGAAGAGGGCTCCCTTACACTCCCTTCCAGTGAGGATCAGTATCTGATCAGCCTGGACATTCCTAACTGGAATCCTTGGCTAGCTTGTGAGTTTTATTACAGCACCTGCAGGGACCAGTCTATTTATTCCACTACCTCAGGCTACCAGGAAATAACAGCCAGATAGTTGGCATTCCACAAGGAAACGATTTCAGGTTAGCACAGGAACCACACAGGACCACATGGTTTGACCAAGGCTCTGACCTCTCCCTCCAGGCACTTCTTTCCACACCTAAAAGGAATCTGTCCCTCTTCTCTAGGTTGTGGATGGAAGACCCTGCTAACGACACCAAAGCACGGCCCTCATCCCCAGAAAAGTCTCCTGCAGCACAGGGCAAGGAGCCCACACATCTCAAACGCCCTTGGATGTCAAGCAAGGACGGCTCTGGACAATCCCAGCTCAGCCACCCTGAGAAGCTTCTGGAAAACACATCTCCTTACGTGTCATTAGCTATCAAGTCCTCCAGGATCTGCTCTGCAGCCTTTTCTGGAGGCTGGAGGCGGGAGCAGGCCATTTCCATGATGAATGCCATTTCCATGGAAATTGATTCTCCGATCAGGCGAAGGCACTGGACAAGACAGACAACATCACGAGACATCTCCAAATCTGCAATGAAAGAATCTAACTGTGTATTTTCCAAGAGATTTCCAAGGGAAGGTGGGAAGACCATGCAAAAGCCAGTTAGTTCAGCTCCTATCACCAGTAACAGCAGACTGGTCCCAGTTCCCTGTGCCAAACCTTCCCCAATAACAATGAGGCTAAATTAAAGCTCAGGAGTTGATAAGGGAAAGATTTGGGATTTATTGTTTGAAAAATAAAAAATGATGCAACAATAAAAAAATCTAATTCCCTCCAAGAAATCTTTTCCAACCACAGGTTGAAAGAAAATAATTAGTGCAAAAAAATATATCCTGGAGAAAATGTCTCAGCTTGGCTCTGCAATTCTTTATGGCCGAGATTTTAAATTAAATCCCATTTTATGAGACTGTGACTGTTTAAAACAGCCAGGGCAGGAACTGCTGGGGCTCCCAAATCCAGCCCAGGCCTCCAGCTTTCCTTCCCTCTGCTCCACAAAAAGCTCAACCAATGGACGATGATCCTGCTTTATAAAAATATATAAAAATCACTCAAGCATGGAAGTGGAGCTTAGGTAACATTTTCCATTGCCTTTTTCTTAGTGAAACGGCATTCCAGGGCCAGCAAAGCACAGAGGGCACTGTGGTGACAGTATTAATGACATGTTTTCCATACTCTGGCATTCACTTCCTGGAGACAAGGAACAGCACGGCCCCTCTCCAAAGCTGATGTGAAAACATCTCGTAAATTCTGGAATGGTTTGCGTTGCAATGGACTTTAAAGCCCATCCAGTCCCACCCCCTGCCATGGGCAGGGACACCTTCCACTATCCCAGACTGCTCCAAGCCCTGTCCAACTTGGCACTGGACACTTCTGAAGATGTGCTTCCTCTGGGCACCTGTGCCAGGGCCTCCCCACCCTCACAGGGAAGAATTTCACCCAAACCAAACAATGCCACAATTCCATGATTCTACTGGCAGCCTTGGCACTACTTTCTAACTGCTGGTGTGAGGCACGACAGCCAAGTTTCACAAAATAAGTATCCCTGCAAAGCCCAAATAAAAATATCTCCATGCAACTGTGTATCAGGAGCTCTTCAAGGGATCTCTATGGAAGCTCCCACATCTCTGACAGGAGGGAAGAAACTCCATCTATTCTCACCTTCAAAGATGGCAGCGTCATCCTCGGTCAGGAGGTGCTCGTTGGAGAGGAGATAGAGATGATCAACCAAGGAGCAGGGCACGAGGAAGGACATGGAGCCCTGAAAGGTGAGGAGAAAGCCCTTGAGCTTCCCAAATCCTCTGGAAAAAACATGTTCAGGGAATCTCACCACCACCCAAGCCTCACCTTCTTTAGCAGGCACACCATGCTGGTGTAGGGGTTCAGGTGCAAGGCCAGGGGCCGGGAAAGAGCCTCCTGGTACTGCAGGCAGCAGGCATAGAACTTGGACCAGAATTCCACCTGCAGCTGCCAAAACTCCTCTGGGGAGCACTCGTATTCCGTCACACTGCCCTGGAACTGGTGGGGGCAAAACAAGGGAATCAGGAATGGCCGAGTGAAATAAGAACAGAATAAAACAAGGGAAACTCAGACCCAAAAAGAACATAGGGATGTCTCAGGAAGATCCCCTAATAATTGTTATTTGGAAGATAATCTCTGTTTTGGATTGTCCTCCAAAATGATGAGCAATCACTCTGCATGGTGGTGGTCTGGGCACCGTGTCATGGGTGACCCAAGTGCACACAGGGAGCAGAGACAGAACAGCCAGGATTCCAAAAACCCCAGGCAGGAAGGATGAAGATTTGCACTTTTTAAAAAGTTTCATCATTCCCTTTGGAGAACTAAAGGATAAACCAAGGTGTGGAGTCACTTGGCACCTAAAATATCATGACACCGTGTACAAAACAATATCCTGGGAGGAAAATCCATCTCACCTCATTTTCCACGGCTAAGGTGACCTCTTTCCTTAACTCATCCCATGTCAGATCCATGTGCCTCTCAGTTCCTTGAGAAAAGATCTGCAAAGCAGCACAGGAAACTTGGATTTTATGGCAAAATAAGTCTCACCAAGGGTTGAAGCAGCACTGAGTGAGGTAAAGCAGGACAAGAGCATCAGCCAGCACTTTGTGGGATGGAAGTGTTAAAAGAAAGGTCTGGATGCTAAATTTGGGATACGTGGATGTGTGCAGTGTGCAGCCACCACACCTCAAAGGATTTAAAATCCATGTGATGTGGCACTTGGGGACATGGGTTAGTGGTGGTCTTGGCAGTGCTGGATGGAACTGTCAGATTCCACCATCTCAGAGAGCTTTTCTGACCTTAGTAATTATTCCATGATTTCGTGACATATCCTGACAAACAGCACCACAGGGCACTGAGTCCCCGTTCTCCTGGCTAAATCAGCAGGAATGAAAAACAAGCTCAGCAACTTGCTGTGCTATCCAAAGGGGGAAAAAATAATTATCTGGATTCCAGGTTCCACCTCTGGCTGTGGGCACACAGCAGCTGCAGCACAGCCCAGCAGCCACCAACTCATTCCAGGGACTCCCCATGAAAACATGCCTGGCAAGAGCTCCAAGGAATCCTGCTGCCTCACATCTAAAGGGCCAGGAAGAGGATGAAAAGAGAGCATCCCAAGTTCTCTCTCATTTACCTGCAAAGCCTTCTGGATAGCTGCATTAGTGAACCGGCCCGGCATGAAGAGATATTCCAAGTAGATTTCCTGCAAAAAGACCGTGACTTAAGGAAGCTCAAGGATGAGGAGAACGTTTAAGCTGCTGTTTCTGGTCTTTCTTCCCATTCTCAACATCATCCCCTGGATCTGTGTTTCTGTCCACACCCTGCTCCAACCTGGGATCAAAAATGGCTTCCTGCACACCCCTGACTTTGTTTATTCCCATTTTCTCTCCTGAGAGGCCTCACTGTTTTTTGGTGCTGTTCTATGGCTGGCTCACCCTGGGGTCCTGATCCTGTCGGACTGTCACCTCCTCCTCAGGGAGCGGCTGCACAAACACCTGGTTCCACTGGCCTGCAACATTCCTGGAAGAAAACAAACCTGGAATCAGCTTTGTATCCACCTGAACCAAACCTGTGGCTTTCATCAGCAAAAACAGCCCTCTGGGTGTGGAAACAGGAGGTCTGTGCAGTGACAAAGGACACATTTTGGCAGGAGAGGTGAACTGTGGCATTCCTAGCCATAAACTGATGGAACAGGTCGGAATACTTCATTTAAATCAACGTTCTCCCCATCCCACAAACTTACAAGCAACTCTCAGACTGACCAGTAACTTAATCTCCTAAAATCTTTACACTCACGGCATTCTTCATCCACGGTTCAGCTCCCTGGCTCTGCACCAACCCACCCTCTCAGCTTTATATTCAGGGATGATCCTTTCTCACCACCATCTCCCCAAAACATGTTTTTTCCTGGAAGGGACCACCTGGCTGTTTTGAAGGAGCTGTGGGGAAGCACAGCGCTCCCTCTGCCATGCTCAAACTCCACTTTCAGCAATCCCGCAGCCTGGATTTTTACATTTTTCATGTCCCAGCAGCTTGAGTACAAATCTCTAAGTTGAGGAGTTCTGACAGGGTATTCCTGCAGTTATCCCAGTGATCCACACACAAAACTCACTGTTCAAAGTTGATGTATTTCACAACTGTTTGGTTCTCCTCGTTGTGCCACAGTGCCCAGATCTCGGCTGAGGTTAAGGCAAAGTCAACCAGAGTCTCCTAGGAAAGAATGAAAGAGACAATTTCCTTTCTTATCCCCAAATTAAGAGTACAGCAAAGAAAGGTGGGTACTTAACAACAGCAGTACATTCCCTTGTGGAATTTAACAGGCTTTGGGAATTGTTTAGCCTGGAAAAGCAAAGGCTTTGGGGTGAACTAATTGCCCCTTCCAGTACCTGAAGGAAACCTACAAGAAAGATGGAGAGGGACTTCGGACAAGGGCTTGGAGTGACGGGACAAGGGGGAATGGCTCTACACTGAAAAAAGGGAGATTCAGATGTGATATTGGGAAGCAATTATTTCCAGTGAGGGTGCTGAGGTTGCCCAGAGAAGCTGTGGTTGCCCCATCCCTGAAAGTGTCCAAGGCCAGGTTGGACAGGGTTTGGAGCAACCTGGTCTAGTAGAAGGTGTCTCTGCCTCCTACAGCAGGAGGTTGGAACAAGATGAGCTCTAAGGGGGCTCCTTCCAACCCAACCATTCCATGACTCTATGATTTAAATCCCAAAGGCCTCTCCCTCCAGGGGGCCAGGCCCCAGCTCTCACCTGTGAGGAGAACAGGGAGGAGATGTGGTCAAGGCTGTAGCGGTTGTTCTCAGTGGTCACCAGCTGGAAGACACAAAACTACAAACACACCTCATAAATCATTTCCTGAAGGACTAGACCAACACATCTCAGGGAATCTCATCTTTCCAGTCCATCTCCCTGCCTGGTGCTAGGGGTCACAGACCCCAGAGGACAAGAGGGGTGAGCTGAGCACACCAGTGGACCCTCTGCACACACATGCTGGCTTCACCCTTCTCCCCAAGGACACTCATCCCTGCCTGGCCCTGAAGGACTCCCAGCTTGTTCCAAACACTAAACCTGAAAAACTTTAAGACCACCACACCCAGCACTGCCAGTGACCACAAGATGTGGGAAAAGAAGGAGACTAAGGTGGGAAAGCCCCAATTCCTCAGCTGCAGGCCTAGCTCTGCATGTTCTTCCCAAAGCAGAGCACTCATGGGACAACAGGACTCATGTTACACACTCTTGTTCTGTGTGGGAATTCCCTGGAGAAAGGGATAAGCTGTCCAACAGATGAGCCTGGTTTGTGCTGTCATTCCCCTCCTGCTAAATTTATCGTTCTCCACAAAAAGTTCTCCCCAAGTTGCAGAAGCATCCACACGCTGCCAGGAGCCTGGTGTAAACACACCATCAGCATTTCCATGCTTTTAGCTCCTTTTGGACCTTCCCTTTTCCCACGGCACATCCACGCTTTTGGAGCAGGAGGTAAACAAGTGTACTAGCCCTCACAGATCAGCTTAGTCACACAGGGAATTCCACTACCAGGGCTCGGGCACACATATCCCACAATGTTGTGAGAGGGAAAATGTTTATTCAGAAAGCGCTGATCCCTCCCAAGGGTCACACAGAAACTTTTCTCTATTTCTTGCCTTCCAAACCCAAGTCTTAGGGGACTCTTCTTGCAGCCTGAAGAGCCCGTGGCTCCATACCTGCCCTCGCTTGGGAGCGTGCATGTAGACTCCCAGGTAAAGGCCCAGGGACTGGGAGAAGGCCAGGCGCAGGCGGTGCCCGGTGCCGGCCGCCAGCCGCAGGTCCCTGCTGACCGGCATGAACTCCAGCAGATCCGCCACCATCAGGCACATCTGATCCTGCAAACAACAAAAGTATCAGGAGAGCGGCTTAGGAAATACTCTGGATTGAGAAACTGCTCATCTCCCTCCTCTCCTTTCCCTTCTGACAACATCTGCCCAGAATTTTCCACAACAGATGTTAATTAAGGCTCCATACATTTACCTGAACTGCTCCTTGGCTTCTCCTAGCTCACCTGGGCCCCCTTCCCACCAATCCTACAGGCTGCCGGAGCCCAGGCATGTAGGATAAAGCTTCCCCTCCCTCCCACAGCACATTCCAGTGCCACTGAGCCGTGAAAGCGACGTGCTGCTCCATTAGCTCTGGCACTCAATATCTGGAGCAAGAGGCTTTTATTAACTTCTTGTTGACAAAGACACTTTCAGTACTGTTAAAAGCACATGAAAATCCATTTGGGATGGCTCCTTGGGCTTCAAAACACTCCTGCCTGCCTTCCCAAATGCTCCAGTTGGTCTGGAAAAAACAACTCTTATCCCAGGAATGCAGCTGGGCAGGAAACCCCTCGCTTCACAGACACTGCTACCCAACACACACCACAACTGTTCTCACATATTGTCCCAAAATCCCAGTGTGGAGAAGCCACAATTTAATGGGCGACAGATCCATGCCAAGCACTCACCCATGATTCCTTGGGCTTCATTTTGCTCCCCCAAACCCAAGTTCTGCTCACCTTGTAGGACCACATCCGGAGCTTATGGTCCTGGCAGAGGGCGAAGAGGACGGCGTCGTGATCCAGGCAATGCACCGAGAGGCTGACGGGCACATCCGAGGGGCCGCCATCGCCTCTGGAAAACCAGAGGTTACATCAACACCTTCAAAGGAAACTCTCCATCCCTGGAAGTGTCCAAACCCAGCCTGGACACTGGTCTAGTGGAAGGTGTCCTTGCCCTAGGCAGGGGGTGGGACTGGATGAGCTCTAAGGCCCTTTCCAACTCAAACCATTCCAGGACTTCATGATTTTAAAATCACAGCAGGTGCACAGCTCCAAGGCAGTGGGGTTCCACCACTGCACTTATATCCAAACAAACCGGTGGGTGAGATGAGGAGGAGGGAATGTTTCAGCATCCATGGAACAGAGGATCACACCACACCAGTGACACTCGGTTCTCCACTTGCTTTGGTGGAACTGAAGCACATTCCCACTTCCCCATCCCCAGCCGGGTACTTGCAGAACACAGGTGAAGAATCCAGAGGGGAAAAAAGGATCCAAGCAACCCCCAGCACGGATCCTGCCAGCCACTGACAAGGATCCAAGAAGCCATGAGCAAGGATCCTGCCAGCCCCTGGGCAACATCCCCCAATGGTCAAAGTCACTCAGGGCATCAAGTGACTCACTCCCACTCCCAAGAAAAAGGCCCTAGGATTCAGCTGTGTGCTCTAAGCCACCCTAACAATCCCAACCCTAAGGATCCAAATCCACCACAGAGCATCCATGTGATTCCCACGCAACCTCTGCTTGTCAGGAACGCGCCTGGCTCCTCAACACCAGGCCAGAGTAATCCCTAATCCATGCTGGCTGCAAGCCACATCCTGAGCAAATCCTTGGAGGCCAATTACTACAGAACATATTCACAGACACATGGAATCAGCAGGACCCTGCTAATCCAGCATTCCACTCCCAGCTTCCGTACTCTGATAGCTCCTGTGACCCTGTTAACTTTTTTGTGTGGAGTATTTATAGGTGCCTGTATGACTTGAGCTAAAAATTCCAGGTGAGGGGGATCCAAAAGCCAAAATTAGCTCAGTTTATCCATCTCCAGGCATTCACCTGATGGCAGTCGGCATCCAGCCCGTGAGGAAACGCTGCACCACCGAGCTCTGCTTCAATTCCACGACAGAAACACTTCCTTAAAAACAAAAGGAAAATCAAAAATGAAGATCAAATGAAATTCCAAGGCGGGAGAGGGGCTGTAGTGCACAATCCTTACCCTGCACATCGGGAGGAGGCAGCTTAAGGACAAAGATCCCTCCTGAGGCAGAGGGAAGGGCGAAGAGAGCCTCCCCCTCACTGCTCAGCCAGGCTGCAGAGGCCACAGAGTTGGGAGCCAGCCCTGGCACGCTGGGAATCACGTAGTAATTGGAGGGATCCCTAATGTGGATTTTGCTGATATCTGTAAACACAGACTGCACTTGGCTCTCCGTTATCAGCTCCTGGAAGGAAAGAGGAGAAAACAGACTCAAGTTGTGCCAGGGGAGGTTTAGATTGGGTATCACAGAAAATTCCTTCATGGAAGGGGTTGTCAGGCATCAGAACAGGCTCCAGTGGTGGAGTTCCCATCCCATGGGGACATGGCTGGCCTTGGCAATGCTGGGGAATTGGCTGGACTCCATGATCCTACAGGATTCCACAAAACATCAAATCCTGAGCACACATATCTAAGGCACAGGATAAAAAAAACCCAAACCACCAGACACTGATGGAATGACAACTGTCTCCTTGATAAATAAGATTTTTCCAGTAAAAAATCTCTGGGACAGCTCAGAGAAAACCACTAGTGACAAATCCCAGGAAGAGCAGCCCTGCCACAGCACAGGGTCATCCCTTGGGAAAGCTCTCCAAAGCTCTTAAAGTAGGAAAGAAGCTCTCCAAGAGGGAAGAGGATCCTGGCAGGAAGCAGGCATAAGAGGAAAAGTCAGAGCAAATAGGGAGAATCATGGAATCCTGCAATGATTTCAGCTGGAAGTGACCTTAAAAACCATCCAGTTCCAAGCCACAGCCACAAAAAGACGGTAAATGTGATATAAACCCTGCCTAGCATCCATTTGCCACGTGAAATACCGATTCCAACTCAGACAAAACCAGCCTGCAGCCTTCTCAGCTGAGGAAAAAAAAAGACAATCCAACCAGGAAGGATTCTGGAAAAGCTGAGACTCATCCCCGACAGCATCTCCAGTGTCACCACAGTCCACATTGACACAAGCTGGAGACCCAGTCAGTTCCTGAGCAAAACACGGCTAAATTCCCCAAACCTCCACTTTTCTTCTTGTTCCCGATGTATTTTGGGTCACGTACCCCCTTCCCAAGCCCTCCCCGTGGTGACGAGGGTCGCCTGTCCCGGCCCCGGGGGCATTCCCGGCACTCACGCTGCGGTAGAGGCGGGCGGGGTGCGGGAGCAGCAGGCGGTGCACCGTCTGCGCCGTGAGCAGCAGCACCACCAGGTGACTCTGCACCTCGCACAGGTGGATCCCGCCCGGCAGGAACGGGCAGCCCTGGATCCGCAGCCGCACAGCGTTGTTCAGCAGGTTCACGTCCAGTGACTCCTCCACCAGCTCCACCGTGTCCCCCGACGTGCTCCTGCGGGAACAGAGGGGCAGACGTGGATGAGGAGGGTCTGAGAGGGGAGAGAAGGGCAGAGATGAGGCTGATCTGAGAGACGGGAGGGTCTCAGGAGGGTGGGAAGGGAGAGGTGTGGATGAGGAGGGTCGAAGCGAGGCAAGGCGGACGGGGGCGTGCACTCACCATCGCACCCAGCGATTCCTGGTGGCGGCCCCGAGCTGCGCGCTCTCTTGGTAGCAGAAGCCGCCGGCGCTGTCGCTGTAGCGCCCGGCAGGAAGCGGGGCGACGCCGGGGGGGATGAAGAGCAGCTCCTGCGGGGGTCGCGGCGGGGCCCGGCCAGCCGCGCTCAGCTCCAGGCAGCTCCGCGCCGCCAGAGCCGCCGCCATCTTGGGCCGCCGCGTTCCCGCCTCGGCCGCGCGGGGCACGACGGGAAGGGGAGGGAGCGGGCGCCCCCTGGCGGGCGGGAGGACGGGGGCAAGAGGGGGCAGGGCGCCCCCTGGCGGGAGGAAGGACAGGGGGCAAGAGGAAGAGGAAGGGAGGAGAGAGGAAGGCTGGGGGCAGGAGGGTGGGGAGAGGGTCTGGGGAGAGGGATCAGGGATGGAGATGTGGGAAAGGGACTATGGAGAGGGGAGAAAATGTGGGGAGGGGCTACAGGGAGAGGGAGAAAAGGAAGGGCTAGAGGGAGAGTGGATGTGGGGAGAAGGTAAGGGGGATTTGGGGAAGGGGTTTGAGGAGGGTCTAAAAAATTTGGCGCAGTACATTGGGGGACAGGACAGGAGGTTGGTCTGGTTTAGTGGGGTTGTGTGCCCTCAGCAGCAGCCATCCTGCCAGCTCCTGACACCCACCTGTGCCCATCCCTCATCCCGGTGAAACAGCCACAGCTGCATTCCCAGACATGTGCAGCACACTGGACCCAGCCACCGGCAGAGCACACGTTCCCATACTGGTGAGGGCAGTGGGGACCCCGCCGTCCCATGGATGCCACAATACCACACAGTGCCAGCGCCGGTGCTGGGCCTGGCCAGGCTCCCGCTCTGCTCGGAACAATCCGGCCTTTCAGCGGGATCCAGTGCCGGCGGCACGAGGCGCCTGCCTGTAGAATGGGCCCATTCTGGTGGCAGGTGCTGTGAGGGGCCGGGGGCTCCAGCTGGCCCCCAGCTTTACTGGGGGGGTTGAAACCCCCATGTTGGTGCGGGGAGCTGGCACACAGTTGGATTTGGGGGCTCAGGTGTCACAGCACTGCCAGGGCCATGCACTAGTCATGGAAGGGGCTGAGGTGGGATGGAGGGGCACTGGGACCAGGCCCCACCCTTGGGCACCCATCCCGCCTTGGCACCGAGGGGTGCCCTGCATCCACTCCGCGGTTGATGGCAATGGGTGTCCATGTCCCTGTGTCCCCATGCGCAGGAATGGGGGGTGTCCATGGCTGGGACCCTTTCGGGTGCCCGTGTCCCCTGGGAAGGGACCCCACGGGTGAGCCGGTGCCTGCGGGCTCCAGTCCGCCATGCTCGGTGCACCCCGGGACAGGATCAGGACGTCCCGGGATCGTCTCGGGACTGTGCCTGGACAGTACCGGGACCACGCCAGAAGCACGACTAATTCGGTACCGGAACAGTACCGGGACCATGCCAGGACCGTGCCGGGACAGTACCTGAACCATCTCTGGACTGTACCAGGACAGTACCTGGACCATACCTGGACTGTGCTGGGACCGTGTCAGGACAGTACCAAGAGTGTACCGGAACCATACCTGGATCCAACCGGGACCGGGACAGTACCGGACCGTGCCCCGCAGTCACGGCCGGGCTCGCTGGTACTGTCCCGTTCCCATTCCCGGGAGTTCCCGTTCCCAGGGCCGGGCGGGGCGGCCGCTGTCCCCGCCCCGGGGCGCTCCCGCCGCTTCCTGCGGGCACGGCCGGGACGGGGCGGGACGGGACGGGTCGAGGCGGCGGCGGTAGCGGAGCGCGGTGAGTCCGGCCCGGGCGGGAACGGGGCACGGCCGTGGGGTCCGCGGGAGGGGAGCCGGGGGTCCCCGCCGGACGGCAGGGGGCGGTCCCGAGGGTCCCCGGCGGCGGGGGTCTCCCGGTGGGGCAGGATCGGGGGGTCCCGGTGCTGCAGGAACCGTTGCGTCCCGGTGAAGCTGGAGCCGAGGGTCCCGGTGGGGTGGGACTCGTTGCATCCCAGTAGAGTGGGATCCCTGGGTCCCGATGGGGCGGGGGCCGTTGCATTCCCGCCCGGCAGGATCTGTGGGTCCCGGTGGAGCCGGACCCGTGGGTCCTGGTGGGGCAGGAACCGTTGCATCCCGGTGGAGCAGGATCCACGGGCCCTGGTTAGGCAGGATTCGTGAGTCCAGGGATGTTCGGGGCGAAGCAGGAGTTGGGGGTCCCCACGAAGCGGGAGTTGGGGATACTGGGATCCCCGAGAGGCACGGGACAGCAAGACCTTGGGGTGCTGGGAGACCCCCGGGACAGGCACCCAGAGAAATTGGGGGTGGTCCTCAGGCCGAGCCGGTGGTGCAGGGCAGGCTGGGGTGACCCTGGACAGGGGTCCCAGTGGGAGATGGGGGTGTCCCGCGTCTCTCCTTCGGGATTAGGCGGCACGACGCCATGGGCTCCGGGCACTAAGAGGCTTTGTCAGCCCCGCGGGTCGGTGCCGCCTTGTCCCGGGAATGCCGTGACACGGGGACCCCCGTGGTGCCGTGCCCCCCGAGTCCCCGCGGGCGGGAGCGCCATCGCCCAGCCCGTGTCCGCCGGGCAGCGGCGGTGCCAGCCGGGGCCGGGAGCGACGGCCGCGGCAGCTGCGCTGGAGCCGGCGGCGACCTCCCCGCTCCCAAGGCCGCTGGGATTCTGGAAAACGCCTGGAAATGGTGAACCGCCTGCCCTTATATGGCTCCGGCGGGCTGGCGCGCCGCGGCCCCTCTCCCGGCGTGCCGTGCCGTGCCGTGCCGGGATCCTGGGAAAACGCCGTGGGCTGTGCCTCGCGCCCCAACTCCCGCGCTGGAATGTGCAGCGGGGCCGGCGATCCCACGGTGGGGAGAAAATCCCACCTCCCTCCCGCCGGCCCCCGCGGCTCGGCACAACAAACCCGGCCCCTGCCTCAGTTTCCCCCACCGAGTACTTTTGGGGTCCCACCAGAGCCCCCTGTTCGGCACTCCAGGGAGATCGCCCGTGCTCTGTGGCGCGGCTGGGGAGGCTCGGGGGTGTGAAGGTGAGAGCTAATCCCGCCTGTAGCAGGCGGCAGCGGGAGGGCTCTGGGCGGCCGCGTGCCCACCGAGGTGATACTGGGGGGCGGTAAGAGGATCAACCCCCCCCCCCGGTCACCGGGGCGGGATGACGGTGGCCGATGGGCCGAGGCGAGTGGCCGCGGTCCCTGTGACGTGGGACCGGCGCCGTAATCCCGGTGCTTTGAGCGGATTAGAATGGCCGGGGGTGGCCTTCGGGGACAAGCTGCAGTAGCCACAAGTCCCCGCCCCGGGTGTTAGGTGAGGGAGCCCCTTTGTGGTCCCCCAGTACCACCTGAGGGTCTTCTCTTGTCCCCCCGGCAGGGCGGGATAGGGGTCAGACACTGCCGGCAGGGATGCTCGGGGTCTGCTGTCTCTGGTGTCTCCGGCTGGGCGCCCCTCCCGTGGACGAGGTGACCCTGGGACCGGGTGCCTCATGCCTGTAGGGGTGAGGAATTTGGGGGCTGGGGGAGCTGCTTCCCAAATGACCCAGATCCGGGGTGCTCAGGAGGTGCCCCATAGCAGGGTCGGATGTGCCAGCACCCGGGGTCCCGGGCTGTGGCACCACTGGGGACGTGGGCCCGAACCCCGTTTAGGAGGCGCCGCCGGTGGGGTTTTGGGGGGCTCCTGGCGTGCTCGGGGAAGCCCCGGGGAGGGCGGTGGCTGGATGGCGGCCACGCGGCACGGTGGGTGTGGGGAAGCGCCGGCGGGAACCGGCCTGACCGGTTGGGTGCCGGCACCGGGGGTGCCGGGGGGCTCGGGCGGCCACGCCGCCGGCGCAGCACGTGGCCCAGCTCAAGGTCACTGTCCCCAGGGCCACCCGCCGCGGTGACCGGGGCTCAGTGGCCTCGACACTCCCACACGCTTTGCCACTGGCCGCTGTTTTCTGGGTGTCCCAATCATGTTTGTGGCACTGAGCGGCTTCGGTGGCACGGGAGGATCCCGGTGACACCGGTGGTCCGGAAGGGCGAGCCGGCGCTGAGCTCACCTGGAAGGTGTCCCGCGGGCGCGGCGGTGACGCACGGCCCCGGTGGGTGGGGGCAGAGGCGCTTGTCCCACCTGGTCCCAGCACGGTCCCTGCGTCTGGGATGAGGAGGAGGAGGAGGGGCTGAACTCCCAAATCTCAGCACTGGGAGGGCTGTGCAGAGACCCCGTTTTGCTGTACCAGGGGACTTTTGGGGTTGGGGGATGCTAACACCCCTTGGTATAGAGGATTTGGTCATCAGGAGTCTTCATCAGGATGACACCCCCCACTTGGTGCTGCACACCACCCATATCTGGGGGCTCTCCGCACCCCCTAACCCATCAATCTCCCCACAGAGCCTCCCTGTGCCCTATTGGTGCCAGGGGATGCCGGGATGCCGGTGCCCACGTGCCCTCAGCGCCCTGCCCTGAGCCCGGAGCCCGGCTGTCCCATGGAGGATCCACCTGGCACCAGGACCGAGGCGTGGGCCGAGGGGCTCCATAACGCCAACAACAACGCCTCCCCTGGGGGGTGGCCTGGTGCCCGCGGTGGGCACCCCCTGGCAGCTTTCGGGGGTCCCGGAGCCAAACCCAGCTACCTGGACCGCGTGGTGCAGGAGATCGTGGAGTCAGAGCGCACCTACGCCCGTGACCTGCGCAGCATCGTAGAGGTGGGTGCCAGGGGCACATGGGGGCACACCCCTTAGACACAGTTTGGGGCCTAGGGGTTCAATGGTGCCACCGTGGGTGCCCGGCAGGGTTACCTGGGCAAGATCATCGACGCAGAGGAGCCGGTGCTGCGACCAGAGCAGGTCAGCGCGCTCTTCGGGAACATCGAGGACATCTACGAGCTCAGCAGGTGGGGGAGCAGGTGCCACTGGGAGATGACAGGGATGTGACCCTGTCCTGTGGGTCTGTGGGGGGGCTATGGTCACCCTGTCCTCTCTGTGCCCCCAGCACCCTCCTGCAAAACCTGGAGAGCTGCGCCAATGACCCCGTGGCTGTGGCCGTGTGCTTCGTCACCCGGGTAAGGGCGAGCAAAGTGGGGGACACCGGGGGGAACATGCGGTCATACCAGGCTCTCACTGTGTTCCCCTTACCTGCAGAGCCAGGAATTTGCCATCTACACCCAGTACTGCAACAACTACCCCAGGTGGGTAGGGGCCACAGCTGGGGGAGCAGGGAGGTGGGCAGGCAGCACATGGGTGGGCAGGGATCTGAGTCCCCTCCCTGCCCGCAGCTCGGTGGCGGCACTGACCGAGTGCATGAGGAGCAAGGTCCAGGCACGGTTCCTGCGGGAATGCCAGGAGCGGCTGCGCCATGCGCTGCCCCTTGGCGCCTACCTGCTCAAGCCTGTCCAGAGGATCCTCAAGTACCACCTACTGCTCCAGGTGAGCTCCTGGCGCCTGGCACGGCACGGTGTGGGCACCTGCTGTGGCATGGGCGCCTGGCACACCCTGGGGTGGCACAGGGAGCATCTGGCCTAGCCTGGGGATAGCACAGGGACATGACTTGGGGTGCCTGGAGCAATCCAGGCACCTGGCACGGCACATTCCCATATCCTGATGCCACATGCTGTGCCCAGGAGATCGCCAGGCACTTCGAGCACAAGGTGGGGGACGACTATGAGCTGGTGCTGGAGGCCATTGACACCATGACCTGCGTGGCCTGGTATATCAATGACATGAAGCGCAAGCACGAGCACGCCATCCGCCAGCAGGTGGGCACGGGGGGGACACCAGGGAGACACCACAGGGCCGGTGGATGGCACCAGGTGACACGAGATGGGCACTGTCACAGGGTGCTGATGCTGTCTTCATGTCTGTGCAGGAGATCCAGTCGCTGCTGCTGGGCTGGAAGGGGCCAGACTTGACAAGCTACGGGGAGCTGGTGCTGGAGGGCACATTTCGGACACAGCGGGTGCGCCATGACCGTGCGCTCTTCCTCTTCGACAAGGCCCTGCTCATCACCAAGCGCCGTGGTGACCACTATATCTACAAGAGCCACATCCCGGTGCGGGCTAAGGACAGGAGACTCTGAGGGTGACAGGGGTGGGGAGCTCACTGGTGCCAGGGACTCCCGTGGATTCCCAGGACAGAGGAGCAGGGTTGGTGCTGGGAACCTCAGTGGGTGCTGGGCTTGGGGGAACTGGGAAGTGCTGGGAATGGAGGAGCCCAGTGGATGCTGGGGTGGGAAGTTCCAGGGATGCTGATGCCTCTCCCGGCAGTGCTCCTCGCTGATGCTGATTGAGAGCACACGGGACTCGCTGTGCTTCAGCCTGGCACACTACAAGCACGGCAAGCAGCAGTACAGCCTGCAGGTAGGAGGGCATGGGGTGGGGGGCAGCCTGGGGACCCCCCAGCACCTTCTGCCCAACTCCACCACCCTTCCTGTGCCCCCCAGGCCAAGAGCGTGGAGGAGAAGCGTGTGTGGACTCACCACATCAAGCGGCTCATCCTGGAGAACCACCATGCCACCATCCCCCAAAAGGTGAGAGTGATGGGGTGCGTACCTCAGTGACACCAGGGACCCCCTATCACAGCGAGGGGGGCAGCTGTACCCTACCTTTTCCCCATTTCTCTCCACCTTCCCTCCACCCAGGCTAAGGAAGCCATCCTGGAAATGGACCTGTTCTGTAAGTGCCACCAGTGCCCTACCATTCCCTCTCTGCCCTACTCTGTCCCCCCCCATTTTCCCTGGTGTCACTCCCTGCCCCCACAGACCCCCCACGCCTGCCCCGCTGCAGCCCCGAGCGCCTGAAGAAGAGCTGGTCCTGCCAGCCCCTGGGTGATGCTGCCACCGAGCCACTCCAGGGACGCCGGCAGTCTGGTGAGCACCACGTGTCACCAGTGTTCCTGCTGTCCTGTGTGTTCCCACCATGCTACCCCACCGTCACCCCTTCACCAGGGCCAGGCTGTGGCTGGGTGACACCAGTGCCCTTAGGGAGGGTGGCACTGGGTGCTGATGGTGCCCCTGTCCCTGTTCCCACAGAGCCCTTCCAGCACCAGGGGCACACGGAGACGCTGCTGGAGCGGCTGCAGGGACACGGGGGGCGCAGGCAGTCGGGTGTGGACAGCGGATGGGATCAGGGGGCTCAGGGTGCTGATGAGTTGGGGGACACGGGGGTGATGCCACTGTCACTTCCCCTGCCCCCAGAGCCCACCAAGCACAACCTGTGGCACCTGGGAGAGCAAGGTGAGCCAGCACAACTGCGACACCGGTGTGGCAGATGGAGGGGTGGCTGGGGGCTTTGGGGGGAATTTTGGGTGCTCCCTCCACTAATCTCTGCTTTTCTCTATCCCGGCTGGCAGGGCTGAAGGTAAGGCCGGGTGTGGTGGGTTGGGGTGCCCAGTGCCTCCAGCCCTGGCACGGGGCGCTGAGCCCAGCGCTCACCCCCACACAGAGCGCCGGCAGCGACGGGGCACTCCTGGAAGTGGGGGAGCCACCCCAGCACCCCAGAGCCTGGGCAGCGGCTGAGGGCATGGTGGCAGAGGAAGAGGAGGAGGAGGAGGAAGAGGAGGCTTTGGGCAAGGACTGTCAGGAGGAGCTGCCGGGGCCTGAGGATCTGCTGTTGGAGCCCCAGGAGGTGCAGGTACATAACACCAGCCCTTCGAACTCCAGGGAGGGTGTGCAGAGCACCCCATATCGCTTCTAGGGTACCCCACATCACTACCAGGACATCCTACACCACTCCCTGAAGGCACCCCATATTGCTCCCAGTGCCCCCTGCCAGGGCCCCATGGCTTGGCTGGGATTTATCCTGCTCGGAGCACGTGGGTGCCCCCCCAGCTCATGACTCCCCACATTTGTCTCACCCAGGCTGGGGGACACCCCTGGGTGCTGGAGGGAACCAAGCGGCCGAGCAGCTGGGGGCCGGGGAGCTGTGAGAAGGTCAGTGCAACCCCCCGGCCCTCACCTGGGGGTGCCCAGACACCCAGCACCCACCCCCCTAACAGCAGTGCTGGAGAGCACCCCAAGGTCCCCAAATCCCCATCCCTGGTGGGGACCCTGGCGCTACCCAGTGGGGACAGGGAACCGGAGCGTGCTGCGGAGGATTTGCAGGTACTGAGCAGCGAGGAGGAGGAAGAGGAGGAGGGGGAAGGAGCCACCAGCATCCTGCCGCCCTCAGTGCTGGACCAGGCCAGCGTCATTGCCGAGCGGTTCGGCGGCGGCAGCAGCTTATCCCGAAGGAGCAGCCTGGTGCTGGAGGGGCCCCTGGGACGCACCCCCAGCCATGGTGGCAGCACCCTCAGCCTGGATGGGGGCCCCCCGCTCGAATCCGGGGAGCCTGAGGGATCCCGCAGTGCCATCCCCTCGCCCGAGCCCTTCACTAGAGCCCGCCGGGAATCACTGCTCTCCAACCGCGACCGCCTGCTCCTCGACAAGATCAAGAGTTACTATGGCCATGCCGAGCACCGCGATGCCGGTTTCGCGGTGCGCCGTCGCGAGAGCCTCTCCTTCATCCCCAAGGGGCTGGTGCGGAGCTCCGTGTGCCGCCTCAATGGGCTCCCACGGCCCCCTGAGAGCCCTGAGCCCCCCAGCCAGCCCGAGGCACCAGAGCCATGCCAGGAGAATGGGGAGCAGCCCCCCGAGCCACTGCTCATCCTGGAGGAGGATGATGTGGGCACCGTGGCGTCACCTCCCGGGCCACCCCCGCAGCTGCTGCTGACACCCCCTCACCTGGGCACCAAAGTGTACCAGCTGGCACGGCAGTACAGCCTCCGCATCAAGAGCCGCCGCGCCAGCACCCGCCGCCCCCCGCTGCTGCCGCAGGAGGACAGGGACCCCCCTCCCAGCACCCCTTCGCTGGCTGTGCCGCGGGACAACGTGCTGGTGCCGTCCCCATCCCCTCGTGTCCCCCGCAGCCCTTCGAGCCCCGTGGGCGCCGAGCCCTTTGCGTGGCCCGACGTGCGGGAGCTCCGTGCCCGTTTCGGTGCCCCGCGAC
>NC_031774.1:3924939-3953436 GCF_001522545.3 Parus major | reverse complement strand
AAGGAGCGGGGCAGTGGCCGGAGCCGCAGTGCCGAGGCCAACGGGGGCTCGGACACCCCGAGCCCGGCGCCAGCGCGGTACAGCAGTGATGGGGCGCTGTGGGTGGCGGCCGAAGCCCCTCTGGGCTCCGGGCAGCGGGTGCTGGTGCTGGAGCGGCTGCCGGAGCCCCCGGCCTACGTGCAGATCCGCTCGCCCACCACCAGGGAGAAGATCTGCCTGAAGGCGGTGGTGGAGCGCTGCAAAGCCTACCAGGCATCTGAAGAGTACCGGCGGCGCTGCCCCGAGCCCCCCGGCAGCCCCGAGCCGCTGCGCCACGGCCTCGTCAGGGACCTGCGGCAGAAGTTTCAGACCCTCGACGCTGCCAGCTAGGGGCAGGGATGGGTAGAAGGGGTGTCCTGTGGACCCTCACAGGAAGGAGCACCCTGTGGACCTCCAACCTGCCTGGGAAAAGAGGCACCACATGGACCTCAAGTCTCGTTGGAAAAAGGAGATCCCCATGGATCCTGAACCTGCCTGGGAGAAGGGACACCCCATGGCCTCCCAGGCTGTTTGGAAGAGGGAGGTCTTTGGGAACTTCCAGTCTGCCCAGGATCCCCAGCCCTCCTGGAAGAAGGAGCAAGCCATGGACACCCAGCTTGCCCAGGAGAAGGGGCAACCCATGGACCCCCAATCTACCTGTAAGAAGAGGCACCCATGACCCCCCAGCCCACAGGAAAACCTGGCAGAAAGAGCACCCTGGGGACTCCCAACCTGCTCTGGACAAGAGACACCCCCTGTTCTCTCTGCCCACAGGATCAGGGGCACCCCAAGAACCTCCCACTACAAGCACCAGTGGCCCCCACGCCCTGCAGGCACCCAGCACTGCACCCTGCTCGCTTTCACATCTTTATTAGAAAAAAAACCCCAAACTGAACCCAAAGTTCCTTTGTGGTTGCCCGCCCCCCCCCAGGGTGTCTCGGCCCGGCTGCGGGGTGCAGGGGGGCCCCCCCACCCCGGCTATGGGGGGGCACGGGATGGGGGGTGCCAGAGAGGGGCCCCCATGGACTGACGCTCTTTGGTTGGTGCCCACGGGGGCCAAGGGGTCCCCCCTCTGCACCCACACGCTGTGGGGGGGGAGGTTATGGCTTTGGGGGGCACCCACACGCCCCCCGTGCGGGTGCTGGGGGGGGTCCATGCACACCTGTGGGGTGCACACCTGTGCCGTGCGTGCGGAGGGGGGCCGGGGGGTGCACCTGCATGCGGGGACACACGTGTGCAGACGTGTGCGTGCAGGGACACGTATGGGCACGGGGGGTGCACGCCTGGGGGGCACCTGCGGCCGCCTCCGCGCAGGGGTGCGCCTGAAGCGTGTAAATGTATGTATATATATAAATACAAATATATATATATACACTGCGCACACTGACACGTGTGCTCGTGGCGGGGATGGGGGCTGGGGGGCTCCTGCCCACGTGTGACCCCCGCGTGCCCCTCTAGACCCAGTGGCACCTGTACAGGCACCGCGGACGCGTGTCCTTACGCACGCGTGGCCCCGATGGCGTGATGTGGGGTGTCACCCCCTTCCCCCCACCGCCATCCAGAGGGGTTATTTCTTTTTTGGGAAGAAGCTGAAGCGTTTCTCCTTGTCCTTGCGGGGCAGGGGGGCTTCAGGGGGGGCTGGGGGTATGGGCAGGGGGAGGCTCTGCACCTTCCCGCGGCTGCCCCGACACTCGGTGATGGCTGCGCTCAGCCCCTGCAGCCAGGCCTGCAGCTCCTCCTGTGGGCACGGGGGGGTGGTCAGGGGGGGCTTCCTTGGCCCCTCAGCAGTGTCCCAGCCAACCACAGGGCCCCCTGGATGGTGGCCCGTGTGCCATGTCTTCCATGGACACCTATGTCCCCTTGGGCACTGCCTACCCCTCACCGTGTCCTCATGGCACCCCTGGCCATCATCCCCTTCCCCTCTGAGCATTGCTGGCCATGTCCCCCAGCCATCCCTGTGTACCGCGGTCACTGCTGGCCACCACCATGTCCCCTGGACAACTACAGCCACCCCATGTACCCCTGCGCACCACTGGTGTCCCCCTGGGAACAACCAGCCACCCTGTGTGTCCCTCTGGACCTCTCTGACCACCCATGTCCCCTTGGGCACTGCTGACCACCACCAGCACACCCTCCAGCCACCCTGTGCCCCCTGGGCTCCACCAGCCACCCCGTGACCCCCCAGGCCACCCCTCACCTCATCCTTGCCATGGAACAGCCACTCGCTGCCATTGCTGAGCCTAGGGACAGAGCACAGACACCAGTGCCATGCATGCCCACAGTGCCACCCCGCACGGTGCCGTGCCCTCACCTGAGCTTGAAGACGTGTTTCTTCTTCTTGTAGCCTGCGGGCACCTCGCAGCGGGCGTCCCACAGCCCCAGGGGCTCCTCACCCTGGCACGGCAGCCCCAGCGCGCGGCTCTTGGCGTCCTTGAAGAAGGCGAGCTGGCCACCTCGCAGGACGCAGTACCGTGTGCTCCACGACCTGCACCGGCACCGTGTCACCCCGGGGACACAGCCCCGCTGGGGACACAGCCCCGCTGGGGACACCACACTCGCCACCACCGCTGCTGTGCCTACCGGTTGGATGCGCGCTTGGTGGCCGCCTCCAGGTCGTGCTTGCGGCCGAGGTAGCCCTCCAGTTGGACGCTGCTGACACGGGCGGGCAGCGTGGCTGGCTCCTCCGGCTCCTCCCGCGGTGGCCGTGGGGTCGGTGACACCGGCTCCTCTTCACCTGTCCTCGGTGCCAGCTGTTGCGAGGCAACAGCGCGGTTATGCCGCAGTGTCACCCACCCACTGCCACCGATGGACCCACGGCAAGGTGTTGTCCCCTCCCCTGGTGGCACTGGGCACACAGGGTCACCAATGGGTCATGGACCTCAGTTTGGTGGCCTGGGGGTGGGTCACCACCAGGTCCCCCTACCAGTGACATCACCAGCTCTGGAATGTGGGAACTGGTGTCTACTGGGAAGACCCCAGTGAGTGGCTGGATGCCAATGACCCCACCAGTTCCGACAGGTGGGAACTGGTGACTGCTGGGACAACCACTCAGCATCCTCATCCCAGATGTGATCCCCCAGTGAGTGTCTGGGATCCTGCAGTGAGTCCAGCCCTGGAACCCTCCGCACAGTGCCAGTGACCCTGCCAGATCCAGGGAGTGGGAACTGATGGTTATTGGGAAGACCTCAGTGAGGATCTGGGATGTAGTCCAGCCCTGGGACTCAGTGCAGTGTGCAATGTGTGTGTCCATCTCACATCCTGCAAACATCTCATGTGCAGGTATTGGTGGCTACTGGGAGGACCTCAGTGAGCAGCTGGGACATGGTTCAGCCTTAGGACACTCAGATTTCGGTGCCAGTGACCCCACCAGCTCCAGTATGTGGGAACTGGTGGGTACTGGGAAGACCCCAACAATCAGCTGGGACCCTCAGCACAGTGCCAGTGAAGCCACCAGCTCCAGTGTGTGGGAACTGGTGGGTACTGGGAAGACCCCAACAATCAGCTGGGACCCTCAGCACAGTGCCAGTGAAGCCACCAGCTCCAGTACACACAACTGGTGGCTACTGGGAGGACCCCAGTGAGCGGCTGAGACCTGGGCCAGTCCTGGCACTCCCCAGTCTCAGTGCCAGTGTCTCCTCAGATTTGGGATGATGAGGTTGAACCAAGCTAGATGAGAAGTCCTGGGAGCCACCTCAGTGTAGTCACCAGCCCCGGGGACATGGGGACAGTGGGAGGTCTGGTTGGGGACCGTGGCATCAGTGCCATCATCTCAAGGCATCAGTGGTGCCTGATGAAGGGGACACTCATCCAGCTGTGTGCCACAGGAGGGGCTTGGCCATGGCCCCTGTCCCCAAGGAGCCAGGAGATGCCCATGTACCCAGGCAGGCAGTGATCTTGCCCCCACATGTGTAGTCAGGGGTCTTGTCCCCAAGCAGGCAAATGTGATCTTGTTCCCAGGGAGGCAGGAGATGTCCCAGGTAGAGGGGGCTCTTTTTTCCAAGCAGGGGAAGTGTCTGTGTTCCTGAGCAGGCAAAGACGACCCTGTCCCCAAGGAGCCAGAAGATTCCCATGTCCCCAAGAACGCAGAACAGGACCCTGTCCCCAAAGAGATGCCCATGTCCCCGAGCCAGCAGAAATGTTCTTGTCCCCAAGTAGGTTCTCAAGGATCCTGTCCCCATGCAGGCTAAAGTGATCTGGTCCCCAGGGATCCAGAGAACAGCCATGTTCCCGAGCAGGCCGGCAGTAAGCAGAGAGCACTCCTGTCCCCAAGCAGTTGAAAGTGGCCATGTCCCCAAGCAGGCAGAGAGGATCCTGTTCCTTAGGGGCCAGAAGATGTGCATGTCGCTGTGCTGGCAGAAATGATCCTGCCCCAAGGAGCCAGGAGATGCCCATGTCCCCAAGCAGGCGGAAGAGGCAGAAGGGGTTTCTGTCCCCAAGGAGCCAGAGGATGCCCATGTCCCTGAGTAGGCTGGCAATAAGTAGAGAGGGCTACTGTCCCCAAGCTGATGAAAGTGGCCATGTCCCCAAGCAGGCTGAGTGGTACACTCTCCCTGAGTAGCCAGAACTCCACATCCCTGATCAGGCACAAATGAGCTTGTTCCCATGCAGGCACTCAAGGGTCCTGTCCCCAGGCAGGGGAGAATGATCTGGTCCCTGCAGAGCCAGGAGATGCCCATGTCCCTAAGCAGGCAGAAGAGGCAGAAGGGGCTCCTGTCCCCAAGCAGGCAGAGCCACAGACAGCCATCGTGTCCCTGCGCAGGCAGAGCATGTGGGAGGAGCAGAGAGCTGGCAGCGAGCACAGGGGCTGGCACACGGTGACAATGCCCTGTAGGTGACGATGCCTGCCTCGAAGGGTGACAATGCTGCAGGATGTAACGATGCCCCAGAGGGTGACAGTGCCCCATGGGGTGGCAATGCTCCGTATGGTGATTGTGTCTCTTGGGGTGACGATGCTCCACAGGGTGACAATGACCCACAGGGTGAAAATTCCCTGCAGAGTGCCGATGTCCTGCACGGTTCCGATGAAGTCCCACAGGGTGACGACGCCCCGCAGGATACTGATGTCCCATACAGCAATGATGTCCCTTGGGGTGACACGGTGGCCCCAGGGCAGACACTCCAGCTCTGGCTGCTGCACGGATCCCAGACACACGCATACACCATGGGTGCCACCCCCCATGTCACCCCAGGAGTTGGGGCAAAGGGGACCTGCAGTGCCCCTCTGCCCACCCGGCCTTTTTGGGGTAATTCAACATTTATTCAACACAAGGCAAGGACAAGGTGAAGGCTGGGAATGTGGGGATCTGTCAACACAGTGAGGTCATGGTCATGGGGAGTGCCAGGAGCTGTGGGACATGCAGGGACACCTTTTTGGTCGTCAGGGAAGGTAAAAGCTAAATTCAAGAACTGACCGGCTCTGGTCCATCCGTAGTGGGCAGTGAAGTGTCCTGTGTGCTCACATCCTTCTTCTCCTCCTCTTCCTCCTCCTCCTCCGACCTGCACAGGGAGACAGTCAGTCAGCATCCCTATCCTAGACCTGATCCCAAAGGGATGGGGCTGGCTGCTGCTCTCCTGTCCCCGCTGAGGGATGAAAGCCCTGTCAGGGTGAGGCTTGACCTTCATCTCTCCTCTTCATCAGCATCAATTTATGGCTTGGAAAACGCAAATTGCTAAAAAGCCCCTTAATGCTAAAAAACATTCTTAATGGTTTGAGAAGAGAGGTGTGGAAACAGTGTCTCTGGTCACATGGAGTGATGGTGGCATCCCTTACCCAGCCTCCAGCTCCCCATCCAGATCCAGGCAGTAGTCAGGAGCTTCGGAGCGCATTGTTCCATCCCGCACCAGCCCCTCACGCAGAGACCGCCCACCCAGGAGCTCCAGCTGCCAGGCAAAGAGTGAAGGTGTTAAGGGATGGGGGAGAGACTGTGTCAGGGCCGACAGAGTCTTCCTCATTGTTTCTCATCCCGAGTCTTTCTCACCGTTGTCAGCTTCCTGAGGGCAGCAATGCGCTCCTCCCAAGTGGCGGAGGACTTCTCAAAAGCTTCGTGCCGCTTCAGCAGCTTCTCCACTGCATCCACCGTCTGCCCGTAGTCACTGCTGGCCAGGTAGGGCTCCTGAGCCATGAGCCATGACTCGGCCACCGAGGCGTCGCGGGAGAACTGGCACACCTCCAGCACTGTGGGAGGGATGGGCAACACTCAGCCCCTGGACCACCCGCCCCCAGCACTGCCGCACTCCTCCCTGGCACCCCCAGCGCACTCACACAGCCGCAGCCGCTCCCAGCGCTGCTCCCACGTCTCCATCATGGCTTTCCTCTTGTCCACCAGCTCCACCAGCTTCACCTTGATCTGTGAGAGGATGCTGTTAGGGGGTGGCCCAGATGGCATCACCCGCACCGCCCCCTATCCCCGATTCCCTCACCTCTGGTGAGTCCTGGTGCTTGCGCTGCAGCAGCTTCTTGCCCAGCTCGATGCAGTTGGTGAAGTTCTTCCCCCGAGCATCCACCTCAGCCTTAATTCCCTGGTGGTATTTCATCAGCAGCTCCACCGAGGAGACATCCCTGAGTGGAGGGGTCAGTGCACCAGGGTCAGTGGTGCCATTGGATCCATGTCCCATCCCAGGTGCCCGCTGGGTGCATCCATACCTGGGTTTCTCCTGCGTCTCAATCTGCCGGACAGTGCTCTCCATCCAGGAGAGCAGATCTCGTGCCATGCTGAAGAAGCGGTGCTTGTCAGCTGTGTCCGTCAGCCGTGCCCGGCGCCCGCTGCACGCTTCCAGCAGCTCCTGCAGTGCTCGGGACACCTCCTGCTCCTGCTCCTGGATTCCAGCTGCCTTCTCCCCAGCATAGGCGGTCTGCAGGCGTGCTGCCGTCTCCCGAAACTGCTGCACCTGCACAAACCACAGAATGGCTTGGGTTGGAAGAGACCTCAAAGACCATTGAGCCCAGCCTCCCACCATGGGTAGGGATGCTTTCCACAAGACCACAGAGAATGCTGAGCATCCACGTCAGGTTGGAGCCTCACCTGTGCCTCCAGCAGCTGGAGGTCCCTCTCAAAGGCGCTGTGCATGCGGTGGAAAGCCTCCACTGTGCCGGCATCCTCACCCAGATCCTGGGGCAGCTCCTGGCGCCGGGTGGCAATGAGGGCCAGCAGCTCGGCACCGTCGTAGAAGTATTTGTGGAGGTCATGGGAGGCGGCAAGGAGCTGCATGCGGGTGTCGATCAGCTCCAGGAGGTCAGCCCAACTCTCATTCAGCCCATCCTTCCACTCAGCTATGGTGGCCGCCTCGATGTGCCCCGCGTCAATGAGGTCCTCAATGGTCAGGTTCACCCGGTCCACGCGCTCCTGCCCCACGCTCCCTGTCTCCCGCGCAAACTCACGAAACTTCTCCCGCAGGAGCTACATGGAGGGAAAAGAAGAGTCAAATCTCCCTCCTCAAGCCACCCGCCGGCACCGCCACATCCACCCCATCACCCTCACCATGACATGGTCCAGGTCCTGCCCCATCTCCGGGGAGGAAGCAACCACATCGCGCTCGGCAATCCACTGCTCCAGCTCTTCCACCTCCCGCTTCAGCTGGAAGAGGTGGGACATGTTCTCCAGGCGCCGGCGGCGCTCCTCGGCCGCCTCCTTCAGCCCCGCGTAGTGCTTGTCCACCTGGCCCTGCAGCCGGATGATCTGCTCCCTGCGCGGCCCCGGCACACAGACACCCAGTTCTCACCCATGAAAAAATGTCCCCAACCCACCCGAGTTGACATCCGGGGGGGTTGGGGGTGAAGGACCCGCTCTGTGCTCCCCATATCCCTCTCCGACCACCTCCCTGCCCACCTGGAGCAGCTGACACTGCCAGAGCTCCAGCCAAACCCCCCACCCATGGGGTGCTGAGGGCATGAGGTCACCCCAAAGGACAGGGGACACGTGGCGTGGCACCTACCCCTCGGGGTGGCCAGCAGAGAGCAGCTGCTGTGCCCTCCCTGCCAGCTCCTTGATGGTTTGTCCGTAGTCCTCGATGGAGCGCAGCTGCCGGACATGTCTCTTCAGCATCATCAAGCAGCTCTCCTCATCCTAGGGCATGGAAAACATCGGTGTCATGAGCACCTGGCATGGTTGGGGGACAGGGACTAGGGTCTAGACTCAGTGCCTGCCCTACGGGAATGTCCTGGCTCTGTCTGATGCCACAGGGAGCAATGGGATGGATGGTGTGTAATGGCACGGGAGTGACACGTAAGAGCAGGACACACCACAGTGTGTCACATGTGGATGATGTTCAGCAGAACAACATGGCACTGCCTGGGTCCATACTGGACATCCCAGCAAGGCACGGCCCAGTGCAGCACAGACCCCACAAACACGGAGCGTTACATGGGATCCTCACCTTTGGTTTCTCCTCAGGTCCCATGAAGAGCTCCTGCTCGCTGACCCAGGCCTCGGCCTCATCAGCATCCATGTAGTACTGCTGGGCCTCTTCAGCCTCCCGCAGGCGCTGGTGCCGGGCGGCTGCCTCCTTCTGCAGCGTCTCCCACAGCGCCCGCAGCTCCTGTGCCTGAGCCGCCAGCTCCGGGCCTGGCTCCTCACCGCTCCCCGCTGCCTCTCCCCGGTTCAGCACCTCACCCAGGCGGGGGGCATGGCCTGCCAGCTCCTTCTGCAGTGTCTGCCAGCAGGAAGGAAGTCCCAGTGAGGGTTACCCATGGGATGGATCCCGAGGGACCACCCGGGACGGTGGCTGTTGCTGCAGTACCCAGGCTCACCTCATTCCTCTTGGTCAGGCGCTGCACGCTTGGGAGGTCGGTGCCGTGATCCGTTGACCTCGCCAGGGAAAGCCGCTCCTGCACCCATAGCTGGGGGAAGGAGCACCCACTGAGCCCCCTGCAGCACCCGTGGGTACCCCCAGGCCCCTGGCCCCTGCCACAGCAAGGACACTCACCGTCTCATCCTCCAGATCCCGCCCCAGCTGGTACATGGCCTTAGCAGTCTCCAGCTCCTTCCTCTTCCTCTCCAGTGGCTCCAGCAGCTCAAGCACTCGCTGCCGGAGCATCTGCTCCTGCCTGGTGGTATCTGGCACATCCCCAGCAGCAGGGGTGCCCTGCCGCCCCAGTTCCTCCAGCTCCTTCATCCATGTTTTCACTTGCTCTTCCAGTCTCTGGCAAGGCAAATCCATGTGAGTGAGGGATCTGAACCAAAATGGAGAACCCAAATCCCATCTGGGAACGAACATCATTGCCGTGGACCTCCTGCCCCTTCCCAAAGAACCCAGTGAGGTGCCAGTACCCACCGTCAACCTCTTCAGCAGCAGGTTGGTGGCGGTGAGGTCCTTGACCTTCTCGGCATGGCGCAGCTCCTCCTGCGCCCGCCCCAGCCAGCTCTCCAGCTCCCCATAGCTCCGGGCGTACAGAGCCGAGCGCTCAGCCTCAAACAGTTGCCGGCCCTTGTCCTCGGCAGCGCTGCTCAGCTCGGCCCAGCGCCGGCGCAGCTCCTCCAGCCGCTGCGTCACCACCGCACCGTACTGCGGCTTGCGTGTGGCCAGCTCCGTCCCCTCCTGCGGCAACAGCAGAGAGGTGGGTGGTCACTGAGGCATGGGCACATCCCACCCATGCAGCAGGCTGGGAGCATTCCAGAGTCCTGGAATTGTTAAGGTTGGAAGACACCTCTCAGGCTGTAGAGTCCACCCGTCCCCCCAGAACTGCCAAGGCCACCACTAACCTGTGTCCCCAGATGCCATGTTCACATAGCTTTTAAATCCCTCCAGGGATGGGGATTCTACTACTGCCATGGGTAGTCTGTGCCATGTAGGCTGCACAACCCTTTCCCTTAAGAAATTTTCCCTGATATCCAATCAAAACCTCCCCTGGTGCAACCTGAGGCTGTTTCCTCTTGTCCTTTCCCTTGTTTCCTGGAAGCAGAGCCCAAACCCCAGCTGGCTGCACCCTCCTGTCAGGGAGTTGTAGAGAGCAAGAAGGTCCTCCTTGAGCCTCCTTTTCTCCAGGCTGAGCCTCCCAGCTCCCTCAGCAATTCCTCATGCTCCAGACTCTTCCCCAGCTCCATTCCCCATCTCCAACCACGGTGCTGCCACCCACCGCTTCAATCTTCTCCAGCCAGCTTTGGTTGGGTGCAAGCTCAGCCATGAATGCCTGGTGCTTCTGCCACTTGCTGTGGAGACCACGGGCTTCTCCATAGGAGACATCCTGAGCCATCAGCATCTTCTCATCCACCCAGGCATCAAACTGCAGGGAAGGGGTGTCAGTGCTCAGCTGCTGGGGACTCCCCAGGGATCCCCACCACGTTGCATTCCTACCTCACGGCAGCTCTGCAGGAAAGTCTGTAGGTCGTGGTTGTCTTGCATCAAACCCGCTGCCTCCTCCACCTTGTCCATGACGGCTCCATGCCTGGCAGGGAACCATGGATGTGGAGCATCAGCCCTGCTGCCCACACACTGCCCACCCACCTGCCAGCCCTGTGCTGGACTCACCGCTCCTGGAGAGCTCGGCACTTCTCGGAGATCTTCTCGGCAAAGATGTTCTCCTCAGCCACCAGCTTGGTGCCACCAACCACCACCTCTGGGACCTTCTTGGCATTGCTCTCCACACCAGCACGGAAGTTCTGGAAGCGGTGCAGGGCAGCAGCCGAGCCCTCCAGCGTGGAGGGCAGTTCCAAGTGGGACAGTGTGTACTCCTGAGGGGCACAGCAAGGGATCAGCGCACGAACACCCATTTTTAGGGTGCCCGTGAGCCGAGACAATCCCAAAGGACATCGCTTGAGCACCCACCTGCTTGGTGAGGAGGATCTCTGCCTGCTTGGTGTCGCGAAGGAACTCCTGGAAGTTGCGGCACTGGGTGAGGAAGCGCTTCCGAGCCTCTGCCATCTTGCCCAGGGCAGCCCAGCCGTCCTTCACGCCACCCAGGCGCTGCCGCAGCCCCTCGTATTCGGGGTCCGTCTGCCCCCCCAGCACCCGCTCCCCCGCCTCCGCCAAGGCAGCGAAGGCTCCCGCATGCTCCTCGGCGTCGCGCCGGGCCGCTTCGTGCCGCTGCAGCATCTCCTCTGCCTCCGACAGCGACGCCGGCACCTCATCGACGGCCGCCACGGCTTTCTGAGCGCCGAAGAGCCACGCCTGGAAGTCATCCAGGTCCTGCAGGAAACTCCGGAGCTGCCCGGCTTCCCCCAGGGACGCCGCACGCTCTGCCAGGGCCGCCTGCAGCTCATCCCAGGCGGACGTGGCCATCGCCAGCTTCTGGGCCACCTCCGTGGCCGCCTCGGGCCGCTCCTCGGCCAGGCGCTCGGCTTGGGAGCGCAGGGCGGCCAGGCGGTCCTGGGCCACTGCCAGCTCCCGCTCGATGCCGTAGAGCTTGCGCTGGGTGGCCAGGACGCCGGCCAGGTCGCGGCCCAGCTCGGCCGTGGCTTCCACCGCTCGGGCTTTGCTCCGCAGCCATTTCTGGGTCTCCTCCGACTCCAGGTTGTAGTTGAGGAGGCGCAGCGCCGAGCCCACCGCCCGCCGGCGCTCTGACACCAGCTCCCGGAACCGGCCCCACCTGCGGGACAGAGGCGGGGGATGGCGGGGGATGGCGGGGGCCACTGTCACCGTGTCACCCGCCCGCCCCGACACCGCCCGACACCTCACCTCTCGTTGAGTTGCTCCCGGCACTGCCGGACCTGGGGGCTCCGGGGGTGCCCGCTGGCCAGGAGCCCGTCGGCTGCCTGGTTGACTGCGGCGATCTGGGAAGCCACGGTGGCCATGTCTTGCTCCAGCCCGTCCAACCTGCGGGAACATCCATGCTTAGAACGAGCAGCAACTCAGGACAGGGCACGGCAGGGTGGTGGTGGATCCTTCCTACCTGCGCTGCGTCACGTCCAGGTCCTCCAGCGCCTTCGGCACCTCCAGCTCTCCCAGCCAGGTCTCCTTGGAGCCCATCCAGAGATGGCAGGCATCGCTCTCCCCGAAAACAGTGTAGAGGTCCAGGGCATCCTGCAGCTGGCGGCCGCGGCGCTCGGCCAGTGCGGCCGCCTCGGCGTGCAGCTCCCGCAGGGCCGCCAGCCGGCTCTGCGCCTCGGGACCGGCACGCAGCTCCGGCGGAAAGCCCTCGGCCTGCTGAGCCAGCCTGTCCAGCTGCTCCCGGGCGGCCGCCAGCTCGTCCAGCAGCTCCTGGTGCTGCCGCAGCAGGACAAGGGTGCGGGATTCATCCTGGCCCAGCTCCTCGGCGGCCGCCCGCCGGCGCGCATCCTGCAGCCCCTCCGCCAGCTCCTCCACCTCCGCCTGGAACTGGAAGAAGCCCTCGGCTTCCCGCAAGCCGCGCCGTCGGAACGCCGCCAGCTCCTCCAGCTGTGCCCACAGCGCCCGCACGGCCGCCCCCCGCTCCCGCAGCCGCTCGGCCGCCCGGCCCGCCGCCGCCAGCCCCTCGCCCACCGCCAGCGTCTGCTCCAGCCGCCCGCCCCGGCTCCGCATCTCGGCCTCGAAGGCAGCGTGCCGGCGCTGGAGCAGCAGCACGCCGGGCAGGTCCTTCCCGAAGTCCAGGGAAGAGTAGAGCTGTTCCTGCTCCTTGATCCAGCTCTCTGCCTCGTCCAGCTCCCACAGGCAGGTCCAGAGGGAGCGCGATTGCTCCAGCAAGGCTCTCCTCCGCGCTGCCAGTACCTGCAGCTCTCGCCGGCACATTTCCAGGTGGCTCACGCGGTCCCGGATGACTTTGGGATCGCAGGGACGATAGCCTGAGCAGGGAGCAGGGTGGGTGGGTGCTCGTCAGTACAGCGTCCTGCTTTCCCTTGGCCATGCCAGGGATGCAGGGGTATCCTGGCATACCCACCCTCAGCGTCGGCAAAGCGGAGGGCGGCAGCACTGATGGCCCGGGTCTTCTCTGCCTGTACGGCCATGTCAGCCTCCAGCAGACGGTGGGTCTGCAGCAGCTCCTCTGCTTCCAGAAGATGCTTCCCAGATTCGGGAGATGCCAGCTTCACCTGCAGGAGACCCTCAGCCATTACCCACCAACACCCAGAACCCAGCACCAGCACCCCAACATCTCATCTCCCTCCCCAGTGAACTTCTACCAACACCTGGTGGGACAAAGACACCTCACCCATGGTGACACCCAATGCCCACAGCTCACCTTGACCTCATCCATCCAGTCGATGCAATGGAGCATCTCCTGGAAGAGGTGCTGCAGGGTGAGGTTCATCTCCAGGCGCTGGCGCCGGGCAGCCAGTAGCTCCAGGAGCTGCTCCCAGAGCCGCAGGATGTTGTCCTTCCGCCCGTTGATGCGCTGGATGTCATGGTAGCCCTCCAGCTCCAGCTCCTTGGCCACAGCCTCAATGGCCTGCACCCTCTCCCTGTAGGCAGCCGTGTCTGTCTCGATGGCCTCGTGCTTCTTCTTGGCTGCCTCCACCGCCGCCAGATCCTGCCCAAAGTTGTCCTGCCCCAGCACAGAGCCCGTGGTGAGGCTCTGGTGAGTTCCCCAGGGTGGGGGTCCCTGGTGTGGGTGGTCTCCCTCCTCACCTGGGCCACCAGACGCTGGTTCTCACTCAGCCAGGCCTCCCGCATGGCTGCTTTGCGGTCAAAGCGCCGTGCCAGCTGCTCCAGCTTCTCCTGACGGATCAGCTCATTGCGCAGCGCCAGCTCCCGCTCATGCTCCGCTTTCTCCAGCTGCTCCCAGGCCTGGGGGAAGGCAGAAATGGACCAGTGGCACCCATATCCCACATCCCCCCACCCACCCAACCATTTCTTGTTCTGCTGGTGAACCCCATCATGACCCCCAGGTGGAGGAACAGAACCTGCCATGGGATGCATCAGTCCTGTCCCAGTATGGATTCAGCATGTCCTGGGATGGACCTGAACTGCCTCAGGAGATGGATTCAACCTGCCCTCAGACCCATCCCAGCCTGGCCAAGGACCTGAACTGCTCAGGGGTGGACTCAATCTGCCTCAGAAGAGGAATTCAGTTTTCCCCAGGAGATGGACCTGACTTGACCACAGGAGACAGCCCCCAGCTCCCACAGCAGACAGAGCCCATACCCGGTTGATGTCAGAGACCAGGCGCCCCTCGTGTGGGGTGTAGACACGCTGGTTGTTGGCCCTCATCCGCGACTGGATGGTGAAGAGCAGCACCTCCAGGTTGCCCTTCTCCTGAAACCTGGCCCAGAGAATGCTCAGTGTTGGGCACCCTTGGGGTGGGCATGCCCAACAGGGGCGGGCATGGGGAGCAGGGGGCTCTTACTTGGGGGGCTTCTCCACGGTACGGTACGTGCTGAAGGCTTGCAGCTGGTGCTGCACGCCAGCCAGCGAGTTGGCAAAGCTGCGGCTGTTGAGAGAGGCGATGGTCTGCTCGATCCAGGTGAGCAGGTCGGACGCCAGCCCCCCGTAGCCCTCGATCATCCGCTCTGTCTCCTTGGCGTGCTCAATGACCTGCGGTAGGACCAGGGTGAGTGTGAGGGGCCAGCATTCCAAGAGAACACCCCTGACCGCCTCATTGCTGTTCCCTACCTTGCCCAGGCGCCTTCCCTCCACCTCCAGCACCTTCATCTTGGAGAAGTAGTGGTAGAAGGCCACGACATAGGTGATGATGGACTTCTCATCAGGGTTCTCCGTGAACACATCTGCCCGGTGTGAGTGAGAAGTGTCACTCCTGACCCAACCTCAACCCACCTCACAGGCTTCATAGGTCCCTCCTGTGCCCACCCAGGCCTTCCTTCCATGTACTGAGAACCTCTCTGTGCTCCATGGAGCCTGGAAATGTCCTAGGGGAAACTGAGGCACGAGGACTGGCAGCAACTGCCTCACCTTCGGGGTCGAGGAGAGGAGTGATGCCCAGGTGCCGCTCTGCCACGCTGAATGCATGCTCCAGGTTGTGCCGGGCATTGGATTTGGTCAGGTTTTGGAAGTCAACCAGCTCAGGCCTGCAGACAGAGGACATGACACAGCGGTGACACACCTGTGGGACATCTCTTGGTGCCACTGCCACCCCAGTGCATCCTGCTGTCCCACCTACCTATGCCTGTGGATGAGGGCATTGAAGGCCAGCCCGTCCTTCCAGCTTGAGGTGAAGTTGGTGACATTCACGTGGGGGTACCTGCAATGGGGACAGGGTGTCAGTGTCACCCTCTGGACACTCCTGGGCCTTAATACAGTCGCCTGGTGATCCCACCACCTACCCTGCTGTCTTCATCTGGCACCAGAGCAGAAGTGCATCCCTGGCAGAGCGTGTCTCCCGGCCCTCCTGTGTCTCCACAATGATGTCCTGGATCTGGGGGCAAAAGGACATTCTGGGCCTGTAACAGCAGTTCCATGGAGGATGGCTCCCACCTGGGGATGAGGTGTGGAGCAGGGGGATGCCCCAAACCACCTGTCCTCACCTGGAAGCGGAGGATGATGGTCCAGATGAGGCCGAGGACGAGGCGGTGGTTGCCGTCCACGATATCGTGGGAGCCCATGTTCTCCAGGTGCACCCGCTGCTCCTTCAGGAACTGCAGCGCCTTGTCCACATTCTCCAGGCAGTGGATCCGCATCCGGCCCTTGGTGGGCTTGGGCTGGGGCGTGACAGTGCTCAGCACCCTCCCTTCCACACCACGTACCCCAAGCCCTGCCCAGGGACACCCCCACGCCCATGCTGCCACCCCAACCCTTGGCCAACACCAAGACAGATGGTGTGGCGTGGCATGGCAGGCCACAGGGTCTCCAACTGGATGAAATTCCTACCAGAAGCTCTCCTGACAGCACTTCCAGCAGCTTGATGAGCACCCGCCCATCCCGGAGGTCCATGTAGAGGTCCGAGATGCGGCAGGTGACACGAGCCAGGTGCGAGTTCACCCACTTGGTGAAGGTTTTCTTCTGCACGGCCTCCCGCTCATCTGCAGGGACAGCAGGCACGGTGTCACGGACAGTGGGGACAACCCAGGTGGGACCGAGGGGACCTGCCACCCACCTGCCAGGGCTTTGATGCGGGAGCGCTCGAAGAGGCGTGCGGAGCTGTTGTCGTTGTCCAGCTCATCGTCAGACGCATCCCAGCGGACATTGATGCGGCTGTATTGCTGCTGCAGCTCCAGCTGCTCGTAGTCATTGGCCGAGGTCATGGTCCCAGTGTGCCCCGGCCCAGTGGCCGTCGGCTACCGGCGAGAGGCCCCTGGGGGACAGCGGGACCGTGAGCATCGGTGCGGCCACAGCGGCTCACCGGCCCCGCGGCACGTGGGGATTTGCGGCTCAGAGCCCCGGGATAAGCTGCTCAGAGGGATTTAGCCTCGCCCCACCCAGGTGTTGGGGGGGCACCTGGCAGCTGCCCGCTCCAGGACCCCCGTGCTGAGCCCTGACGAGCCGGGCTAATGGATATTTACGGTGCTGCGTCCCCACCCAGCTCCCTCTGCCCACCTGAAACCCCAGCCCAGGTCCCCAGAGGTGTTCCCCCAATCCTTGGATGCCCCCAGGGAAGGGGCTGCTGCTCACCCCCACCCCAATCCCTGCACCGCAGAGGGGCTTCACCAGCACTGGTGGCAGAAAGTGGGTGACAGCTGCCGGCAGGGGGGGGCCACCCACCCCCGGGGACATTTGAGACACAGATAGGACATGGCTGGTATCTAAAAATGCCTCTGAGCAGCTGTCCGTGGCTGCTGGGGCCCCTGAGGGGTGCGAGGAGATGGGCTGGGGCTCCCCACAGCCAGCAGCGTGTCCAGGACCTCCCCTGCGACCCAGAGCTTCACAGAGCCCTCATTGTGGGTGCCGGGGGGAATCCCATCTGCCCCAAATCCCTGCTGTCCCCGTGAGCTGTGACAACCCATGGGCCCCCAGATCCCCCTTGGATGCCCCGGGGATCCCCCAGGTCCCCCCGGCAGGGTTATCGGGACAGCCCAGGCTGTGCCACACCCCAGCTCCGCACCCTAATCGGGGCAGCGCAGGCAGGGCCTTGGCTTGGACCTGGAGGCACCGGGAGCGTGCAAGGACATGGAGGAGCGTGCAGGAGTGTGAGCAGCACAGCAAGGGCACACAGGAGCACACCAGCGTGTGCAAGTGTGAGGTAGGGCATGCAGAAGGGTGGCAGAGTGTGTACCTGGGAGCCAGGACATGCAGGGGACTTGTCACAGCATCCACATGTGAACGGGGACACACAGAAGTGTGACAGAGTGTGCCTGTGAGCAAGGACACACAGGGACATGCCAGAGCATACACAGGTGAACAAGGACAAGTAGAAATGTGCCAGTGTGTATGCCTGAGAAAGGACATGCAGGAACACACCAGAGTGTGCATGGGACACACACAACAGGCACAGGAGTGGGTGCAGGGCCATGCAGGTGTGTACTGGAGCAAGCAGGAGGGTGCTGGAGCTGACCCTGCAGCCCCTCATGCCATGACTCTGTGCCTCCGCCAGAGCACCCAATTGCCCTGGCAGGAAAGCCCTGTGAGAGACCAAATTTGGGGATTTTGGCCCCAAAACTTCAGGGTCCGCCAGCAGGATGAGTGTGCTAAGTTGTGTCAGGTCTCTGCAGGATACCTGACTTCTGACTGTGTCCCCGACAACGCGGCAGCGGGGCCATGGCTGCAAGCATCCAAGGAGGAGAAAGAGGAGGAGGAGGAGGGGGAGGAGGAGGAAGAGGAGGAGGAGATGACGCCGAAGGGAGCTACAGCAGGCCCATGGGAGCATTACGAGCGCGGGCGCTCACCCACCCTTTAAATCTCCCTCCGCCGCACCGGCGCCTTCTGAGCATCCCTGCCACAGCCACGCCGCCACCAGCACCCGCCACCCGGGAATTGTCATTCCTCCCGCTCAGCGTGCGGAAAGCTGGGATTGCCAGCATGCCGGCCTTGCCGCCAGCATCCTGCGGCCGTGGCCCGGGCAGCGTCGCCTTCCCCGGCCAGTGGCTCGGCACGGTGAATCAGCACTTCCCAGTGAGGGGCTGGCACCGTGCCACCACCACGGTCCCCCCGCCGGGCATAGGGAATGTCCCCCAACACCACAAGGCCAGCTGGGGCAGCGGTTGGCACCTGGTACCTATGGCACCCTCAAACCTTCTCCCTGGCTCATCCCTCACAGCCACAGCATGCTGCCGGAAAGCCCATTTCCAGTGCACAGAAACTCATCAGAATCCCCCAAAACACCCCAAAATTCTGCCCCATCACCGCCACCCAGAGCCGGGCATGTCCCCATTGCTCCACTTCATCAAAACACTTGGATTTGACATCTCCTCTATGTCCACAAGCAGCCATGCTCTGGCTGGGAAGGGGCAGGAGCTGGGGGGCATTCCCTCAGCCCCCCAACAGTCTCCTGCCTGCCAGGTGCAGGGCCAGGGCTGGGAGCAGATGGTTCCTCTCGGCACGGCCGCGCGGCACAGCACGGGGCAGTTGGGCATGGAAAGGCACGGCACAGCTCCTCCGCCTGCGATGCCCTGCCCTGGCCAGGGCTCCCCGGCCACACTCCCACCCGCCAGGAGAATTTGGGCTTCCCCAGGGCCACATGCCGGCCGTGCCAGGACTGTCCCATGTCACCCAAGCCGGTGACACGCACACGTGCTGACACTCCACAGACATTTTTGGCTATAAATAGGCCTCCCTTGAGCACGGCGCCAGCCGAGCCCCACTCCCTTCTTAGGAGCTGCCCCCCACTGCACCCCAAAATCACCAGAAAGTGCCCCAAAACCACATGATAGCTATAAAATACTCTGTGGGGGGCCATGCTGGCACACAGCAGGATTTTCTGAGTCTCCTGTGCTTGCCACCGTCTCCCAGGGTGCCCCAATCCTCTGGTCTGGGAGGTTTATAAAGGGAAAAGCTAGGAAATCAGGCCTGGGGGACCTCTAGGTTATTGGGGTGAGGGTAAGAATTCCCCCAGCCCAACGCCCACCCTTGAGCATCTTCCTGGCACTGGGACAAGGGGGCCCAAGGGCACGGCACCCCAAAACCCCTTCCCAGTAACTCCGGTTTGCTCAGTTGCTAAAAAATGGGGGATGAGAGTGGTTGGATGATGTGTCCCACCAAGACCCTGAGGACTCGGCTTTTCCACCGTGTCCCAACAGTGCTGGAAGCACCAATGACTGGTGTGAGGAGCCCTCCAGGGGTTGGCACCCCAGGAAAAGTGTCTCCAGGGTGTCCCCACACTGTCCCCGGGTTGTCCCCAGGGTGTCCCTAGAAAGTCACCGCCACTCGCCCGCCCCGTCCTTCCGGAGAGCAGCCCCGAGGGACACGGGGTGACAGCAGACCCCCCGCGGCAGGGCGAAAAGGAGGTTCAGACTCCCCGGAGGGCTCTTCACCCCAAAACTTCACCACCAAACTTTCCTCCATGCCCACGGTCCCCCCCCACTACCCCGGTACCGCGTCCGGTGTTCGATGCCGCACCCCCAACCCGGTATCCCCGGGGTGGGCAGCGCCTGCCGGTGCTCCCCCCTAATCGCGTGTCCCCGGGGACCGGCACCTCCCGCTGTCCTCCGGTCCCTCCCGTGTTCCCCGGAGCGGCGCATCCCGGTGCCGCGGGGTCTCACCTGCGCGGGGCGGCGGGCGGGCGAGCGGCGGCGGCGGCGGCGGGGCCGGTGCGGGAGCGGGGCGGGGGGAGCGGAGCCGCCCTGCACCGCGATATAAATAACATTATCTGGGCGCGCAGGGACATTCCTACCCGGAGCCGGCGGCGCTGCCCGGCCCCGATAGCCCCGCTCCCCCCGGGAGGGCCGGGCCGAGCCGACCGGGCGGGCGGGGACGGGGATGGGCGCAGGGACGGGGACGGGGACGGGCCGCCCGCCCCGCAATGCAGCACAGCGGCGCCCCCCGGCCGCCAGCGCCACCGGCACCGGCAGCAGCACCGACCCCGGCAGCACCGGCATCGGCAGCACCGCTGGCGGCAGCATCATTGGCAGCAGCACCGGCAGTACCGGCAGCAGCGCCGGCGGCACCGGCACCTGCAGGCTGCGGAGAGGCGCAGCGCTCCGCCGACACCGGCGGGGGTCCCCGGCCATCCCCCGCGGCCAGCCCGTGTCCCTCGCTAGCTCTATGTGCCCCCCAACTAGTCCCAGGCATCCCTCAGCTAGCCCTAGGTGTCCTCCACCAGCCCTGTGAGTTCTCGAATTCGTCCCAGGTACCCCATAATTAGCCCTGGGTGACCCTCACCAGCCCTGGATGTCTCCCAGCTAGTCCTTGGTGTCCTCCATCAAACCCAGGCAGTCCCCAGCTAGCCCTGGATGACCCCCAGCTAGCCCAAGCCGCCCTACAATCAGCCCTGGGTGTCTCCCACTATTCCTGCACGTCACCCAGGTACTTCCCAGGGTCTCCCTGGATATCCCCCAGCTAATCCCATGCTGCTCCCAGCTAGCCCTAGGTGCCCTTCGTTAGTCCTAGATAGCCCTGAACCCTTCCCAGGTCACTCCAGGTGTCCCCCACTAGCCTTGGGTGCACCCAGGTAGCTGCAAGTATCCCTCACTGGCCCTGGGTGCCCGACTAGCCCAGACTCCCCAATTATTCCAGGTAGCCCCAAGCAGCCCCACGGGCCCTTAGGCCCCGCCCATTCCATCAAACCACGCCCATTGTGCGACTGGACACGCCCACACCCTGAGCATCGGTCCCCGCCCCGTCACTAAGTCCCGCCCCTCGCCCAGATCTCGCGACATTTGCGGAGGAGGGCGGCGCGAGATGTGCGGCGGTTGTGTGGGCACCGAGTACCCGGAGCGGGTGAGGGCGGGCGCGGGGGGCGCCGGTCCCGGTCCCGGTCCCGGTCCCGGTCCCGGTCCCGGTCCCGGTCCCGGTCCCGGTCCCGGTCCCAGCCTCAGCCTGTGCTCCCGCCCTAGGGCACCACCTGCCTGGAGGGTGGATCTTTCCTCCTGAACTTCGTGGGGTGCGCGCAGTGCGGCCGCCGGGATTTCGTGCTTGTCGGCAACCGGGCCGCGGACCTGGACGGCGGGGAGGAGATCGTCACCTATGACCGTGCGGCGAGGGGCACCGGGGGGATGAGGGCCAGCGGGGGGAGCCTTGGGGTTCTTGAGGGTTGGGGGGCCTGAGGGGACCTTTGGGGTCTGGGGCTCTTGAGGGCTTCATTTAGGGGATCCCTGAGCTATCCTTCAGGCTCAGGAATCGCTGAAGGTTTGAAGGCTGGGATGGGTCGGGGCTCCGGGGGTGTTGAGTGTTCGGGGGGACCTTGGGTCTTGAAGGTCTTGACGGATGCTGAAGGCTCTGGGGGACTTGTGGAGTCTGGAGCTTGGGCAATCTCGAGGGTTAGAAAGGGCTGGAGGGGACCTTTGTGGGCTTGGGGGCACAGGTGGAGGCCTTGAAGGTTGAGGTTTGGAGGTAGCATTTGTATTCGGGGGGGTCTTGAGGGCATGGGGGTTCTCGAGGGCTGGGGCGTGATGGAGAGGGCTCAGAGGTCAAAGGAGGGGGAGGCCTAAGGGACGATTACTTTGAGTAGGGAAAATTGGGGGTCCCTGAGGGTGGGAATGGTGGATGCTCAGGGAAGGGGTCTCAAGTTTTAGAAGGGGCATCATTGAGCTTTGCCAGTGAGCTTTGAGGCGGGTGAGTTGCTGTGGGGAGAATTTTGGTGGGCTTGATGTTTAGGGGACTGGGATGTCTATGCCCTGGGGGTGAGGGCAGGCACAGAGGACTGGGGCTTGTCCCAAGAGATTGGGAGTGGGGGGATAACCCAGGGACAGTGTCCATGTCCTCTCACTCCATTGTCCCCTGCCCCACAGACCTGTGCAAGAACTGCCACCACCTGATCGCACGCCATGAATACACCTTCAGTGTGGTGGATGACTACCAGGTTTGTCTCTTGTCCCCCAAAAGCCCTTCCTGACTCTGCCTCTGGAATTCCAGATCCACCCTTCCACGGGCTGATTCCCACCTTCCCCAGGACAGAGTCTTGAAGGACTCAGAGCTGTATCCCTGTGTTCAGGGCTACCAGGAGTCCCCCCAGCACTAGTCCATGCCTTATGGGGGAAGCCCAACTCACCTGGCATGGGAATGTGGGTGATGGGACGGGGCTGTGACCCCCATTCCTCATTCCTGGCACATCTCCTATTCAGCAAATGGCCGGAAAAAGGGCTCAGGGGAGCCACTGGGGCTGGAAACGAGATCCCCTGGCTCTGATTGCAATCAGGGATCGGGTACCGGATCTGGCTCGAGTTTCCCTGTGGGGGAGCAGGGCTGTGGCAGCCCCCCTTTTTCCAGCCCTCCCCCTTTTCCTTTCCCCAGGAATATACCATGCTGTGCCTGCTCTGCGGCCGCGCTGAGGATTCTGTCAGTATCTTGCCTGACGACCCTCGCCAGATGACCCCGCTGTTCTGATCCCCATGTATACCTCGGGATGAGCTTCCAGGAGCTCTGGGAGATCCCTGGTTCCCTGGCACTATAATTCCTGGGGACCACACAGTCCCTGGCATGCTTTGCTCCTCCAAACTTCCAGCCTGGATGCAGCGAACACCCAACACTGGGTGCTCCCATGTTTCTGGAGCCTTTTGGTTCCAACCCTGAGTGCAAGGATGGGATGCAGTGACACAACCCAAACCCGCTATGTGCCGAAGACCTAAAGGAGTCGCCAAAACAGGATCCAAAGGGATTCCCACCCCCTCCCGCCTCAGGAGCCCGCGTATGTGGAGTAATAAATGTGACGTGTGACAGTTCAGTGGCACAGGCAGGAGTATTTTGGGGGTGGGCTTCACCCCCTGGAGTTGGTGAAGGCTGTTGGGGGCTGATTCAGGGAAATTCTTCCATCCCAGGGGACTGTGGAATTCCTCCTTGGCCCTTCCCAGCACTGGAGAGCCCACTCCACTCTCCCAGTGTTCTCCTAAACCCTGCAGAGGAAGGACTTGGATCATTTTCCCTTCCCAAGGAGTTGGTTTCACTTCCCCCTGCCCTGGGGTTTGTAAATTGGCCCTGCCCTGCTGGGAATTCCATATTCCTGAGGCGGGAAGGAGCTGGGAAATCACTGCCCTGGGGTGGGTGAAGTGCTTCTCTTGGCACCTGGCCAAGCAACACCCACAGCGAAGTGGGTGCAGCCGGCCTGGCACCCACCTATCCCTGAGCCTCCATTTCCTGGATTTGGCACCTCAGGGCTGCATCCTTCTTCCTGCTTTCCCTGAAAGCCCCCAAAGCCCACATGGGTTTGGGTATGTTCCCAAAAATGTCATGGATCCATTTACACACCCAAAAACCACGTGGATCCAGGCACGCTCCCTCCAGCTCATTTATTGCCGCCAGCCCACACCGCCCCGGTGGCTCCAACCCTCTGCCCCCATCAAGCCCCGTCCCCATGGAGGTTTCGGAGGGGGCTGTCACTCTGCGGAGAGCTGGGGCCATCCCGGGGTGACGCCTGAGCCAGGGTCACACCAGAGCCAGGATCACACTGGAGCTAGGATTACTTGGCCAGCTTGAGGAGACGCTGGATGTCGGGCTCCAGCTGGGCCGTGGGCACACGGGGGCTGTAGCGCCGGAACGGTTCCCCCTCAGGCCCCACCAGGAACTTCTCAAAATTCCAGGAGATATCGGAGCGCCGCACAGGGCTCCAGGTGACAAAGCGGGGCTCAGCCATCAGGTGTGCGGCCTCGTCAGCCGGTGCAGGCAGGTGAGCCTTGAGGTAGGCGAACACGGGATGGGTGTCGTTCCCGTTCACCTGGCACTTCTGGAACAAGGTGAAGTTGGGCTCGAAGCCACCCCCCGGCCGCACATGCTTCAGGGTGTTGAGGATCTCCTCGTTGGTGCCATTCTCCTGTGGTGGGGAAGGAGAAATCCAGAGCCCTGTGTTTCCCGGCTCCTCACCCCCTGCCTTGTAGCCCATAGGACTTACCTGGTATCCAAACTGGTTACAGGGGAAGCCCAGCACGACCAGCCGCCGGGGGTAGCGGGCTTGGAGCTGGTTGAGCTGGGTGTAATCCCGCACCGTGGTGCCTCAGAGCGAAGCCACATTCTCGATCAGGACCACGCGGCCCCGGAAAACACCAAAATCCACTTTTTCCCCCTGCAAGGAGGTGGCGCTCAGGTCATAGAAGGACTTGGCGATGGGGATGGTCATGGCTGCAGGTGTGCGGCTGCTTGTGCCCCGTGCCCTGCACCGCCTCTTAAGGGCTTCCTGGTGCTCACGTCATGGTCCAAAGGTCTCCAGGCCCCGCCGTGGCTCAGGAGAAACCAGAGCCGCCTGTCCCACCCGTGGAAGGAGGAAGGTGGCATGGGGCCAAGGCAATGCTCTACCTGCCTCAATAATTCATAGCACGGCGCGGTGCGGCTGCTCATCCTAGTGCCTGCGGGATGTGGGATGCTCCCAGCCTGGCACAGCATGTTCCCGGGGGTTGGGAATGACAGTGAGAGTTGGGGAATAACGGCAGTCAGGGAGTAACAGGAATCTGGGAGCTGGGATTCTGTGAGGCACAGGAGGAGGGGACAAGTGCCTCCAGTACTCCTCCTTGCCTGGCATGCCATCACCTCTGGGGCCTCCAGTGCTGCCCATCCCAGTGCCCACCAGTCTCGGGGCCCACTGGTCCCAGCACCAGCTCCACCCTTGGGGCTATCTGCTGTGGTGCCCCTTCCAGTGCCTGGCAGCATCCTGGTGTCCACCTAGATCCCAGTAGGTTCCACTATCTTAGTGCCCACCATCATCCCAGTAACCACCCATGCCAGCCCTCCACCTTCCCAGTGGCACTGGTTCATCCCAGTGCTTCCACCAAGCTTTCTGGCCCTGTTCTCACAGCTGGGGCTGAGCTGGTAGCCTGGCAGGCCATGGTGGTGGCCATGGCAGCCCATGGGCATCATGCCCCATGTCCCTGTGCCCAGCCTGGAAAGGGGACACCGTGCTGGCAGCCCCAGATCACCCTCAATTATTGATCACCACTCGGGTGTCCATGCCCAGGCTGTGCCTGCTGCCATGGCATCATGCCCACAGCCCCCCTGGAGCACACGGACCACCAGCCCCTCCAGCATCACCTTTATTCTGCAAACCACTGTGTAAAACCGGGGGTCCCACGGCGTGGCACAGGGTGGGCACACAGCGCCTGGACAGCCCTCACCCCACCCACAAACTGAGGGGGGCACAGGTGCCAGGATGGGGGGGCCCCCCTTGCCACCTTCCCATCTCCCCCCCGTTCCTGAGGGTGTCCCATGTTGCCCCCCACGCCATGGGGGCTGCCCCAATCCTGCCCCTACCAAGCCCCCCGACACAGCCTGGGGAGGAGGGGTCAGGGATGTCCCAGCCTTCAACACCAGCAGGTTTTGGGGGTGTCCTCGCTCCCCAGGGGCTGCTGCTCGTCCTCCTCCAGCCGGGCCAGGGTGGGGGCACGGGGTGGCCCCCGCAGCTCATCCAGCTCCTTGCGGTGTGCCTGCAGCACCAGCTCCGTCAGCCGCGTGAAGGACTGTGGGAGAGGGGTGGGGTGAACCTGGGAGACTCCTCCAGTACCCCCTGACCTCTCCAGGTGGCCCAGGCCACCCCCAGCTCCCTCAGAGACCCCCCCCGGCCCCCTTCCCCTCCCCAGGCCCCTCATACCTCCTTGATGTTGAGGTTGCTGCAGGCACTGGTCTCGTAGAAATCCATCCCGTATTCCCTGGCCAGCTGCAGCACCAGGGGTTTGGCGGGGGTGGGGGAGGTAGGATGATTTGGGGGAGGGGGGATTCAATACCTCTGGCCCCCCTCTCTGGACTGTGCACAGCTGGGCACGGACAGACAGGAGAGCGGCGGGGTGGGGGGACTGGCATAGGGGCACACCTGGGGTTGGGTGCAGGGGGCTCTGGGAGGGGTGCTGGCTGCTTTGGGGTCCAGAGGTCACTGGGAGGGATACTGGGGGGAATTGGGTGCTTTAGGGCTGCAGAGGAGCACGAAGGAGGTGCGGGGAGGGGTTTGGGGTTGTTAGACACCCTGGGGTAGCACTGGGCAGTAAAGGGGTTTCCTGGATGCTCTGGATGCTCTGGAGCTGCAAGGGCAGGGTCAGGGGTCCCTGGGTTCAGACTGCAGGAGCATGGGAGGGTCACTGGATACAGATAGGGAGGTTTGGGGGTCCCTGGATATGGGTGGGGCTGCAGGAAGGCTATTGGGGTCCATGTGGAATGCAGGGAGGGCTTTGTGGAGGGTCTGGCCATGCTGGGATTGCAGGGAGGTGCACTGGGTGCTTTGGGGGTCAAGTGGGACACTGAAGGTGTCACTGTGTGATTCAGGGGTGCAGGAGACCATGCTGGAGGTACAGGGAGAGATTAGGGGTCTCTGAACATTTTGCAGGTGGGGAAGAGGGAGCCTTGGGGGTGCTCAACTACTGCAGGGGTGGAGGGGAAGAGGGTTCCCACACACTGGGGGAGCAGGATTTGGGGTGCCTGGGTACAGACTGCAAGATGGGGAGGGTCCCTGGTCTTGGTAGGAGGGGCTGGGGAAGTCTGAGGGTCCCGGATAGAGGTAGGGCTGCAGGAGGGCTGTTGGGGTCCCGAGTGCAGAGGGGGCTCAGGAAGAGGCTGGCCATGCTGGGGGTGCAGGAAGGGTCCTGCCCCCTGGGGGGGGGGGCACACAGCAGCCCCCGCTCACCTGCAGCCCTTGCTCTTTGGGCACTTGCCTCTTGTGCTCCTCGTCCGCCTTGTTCCCGATGAGGATTTTCTGGACGCCATCAGGTGCGTACTGGGCAGGGGAACGGTGTAAGAATCCCCCTGCCACACACACACAGCTGGGGAACCTCCAGACCTCCCCTCATGAACCCCCACCTCATCCACGTCGCTGGCCCACTTCACGATGTGCTGGTAGGAGCGCTCGCTGCTGATGTCGTACACCAGGAAAATGCCCTGCAGGGGGTGGAGGCAGGCCATTGACACCCCAAAACTGTGCCTCAGTTTCCCCTCTCCTGTGCACCAGGACGGGGAGCTCCCTGTCCCCTGTACCTGTGCCCGTCGATAGTACTGCTTGGTGATGGTCTGGTACCGCTCCTGGCCAGCTGTGTCCCTGCCCAGGGACAGTGGGTCAGTGCCACCTCCCATGGCATGAGTTTGGCAGGGCTCAGCCCCTGCCTAGGGTGGGGGGAGTGGGACTCATACCCCCCAAAATTTCTTCCCTCTTCCCCCCAGGATCCAGTGCTGCCACTCACCAGATCTGTATCCGCACCTTGATCCCATCCACCTCGATGGTCTTCATCTTGAAGTCGACACCTGGGATTGGAACGGGAGAGGTTTCGAGGCATCCCGGTGTTTCCCTCTGCAGGAGCTGTTGTCACTGGGGCCCTCTGGTCCCCTCACTTCTCCTGACCCACCCAACGCCCCACCATGGCTTGGTGCTGGTCCCCACACCCGGTGCCTGGCCTGGCAGGAGGCCCTGGTGCCAGGTGGTGATCCTGGCGCTCCCAGTTCCCCGGAGCTGCAGCTGTCCAGTTCTCCCAGTTCCCCAGTGCTATGGCTTCTCAGTGTTGTGGCTGCCCAATGCTTTCAGTTCCCGGTTGCACGCTGCTCCCGGTTCCCCTGGGCCAGAGGTGCCTGGTCCTCCCAGTTCTCCCGTGCCCATGACTTCCTGGCTCCCTGATGCTCCCGGTTCCCTGGAGTCGCGGCTCTCCAGAGCTGCCGGTTTCCCAGTTTCCCTATGCTGCAGTTTCCCGGTGGTCCCGGCTTGTGAATGCCCCTGGTTTTACCGTTTCCTGATGCCCATGGCTTCCCGGTGCTGTGACTCCCGAAGCTCCTGGTTCCCTGGTGCCCACAGTTTCCCCTCTCCCCGGTACCCACGGTTTTCCCGCTCTCTGGTTACCTGTTTCCCCATGTTCCTAGTGTTGCAGCTCTCCAGTGCCCACGGTTAACCCTTTCCCGGTGTCCCCGGTTTTCCTGTGCCCACCACTCCCCGGTTCCCTGGTTCCCACTATTCCCGGGTGCCCTGGTTTCCCGTTTCTCCGATCCCGTGGCTTCCCAGCTCCTCGGCAGTCCCGCTTCCTCGATGCCCACAGTTTTCCCGTTCACTGGTTTCTCCGTTGCTGAGTCTCCCTTGTCCTCCCGATTCTCCGGTTCCCACGGTTTTCCCGCTCCCCGGTTGCCCATTTTCCCGTTTCCCCAGTGCTGTGGCTTCCCAGAACTCACGGTTTCCTGATGCCCACGGCTCCCCAGTTCCCCGGTTTCCCTTTTCCCCGGTACTGCGGCTCCCAGTGCTCCCGGTTATCCGGTGCTGCGCTTCCCCATCGCTCCCGATTCCTTGATGCTCCCGGTTTCACGTTTCCCCGGTGCCGCAGCTCCCCATTTCCCCGGTGTTCCCGGTTCTCTGGCTTCCCGTTTCCACGGTGCTGCGGCTCCCAGTCTTCCCGGATGCCCGGTTCCCCGATGCTCCCGTTTCCCCGGTGCTGCGCCTCCCCACTGTTCCCGCTTCCCCGATGCTCCCGGTTCCCCGTTTCCCCGCTCCCGCCGCCGCGGCCGCCGTGCGCTGCCGGTGCCGGTACCGATGGTGGAGATGTGGGCGGGGTGGAACTGGTTGTCGGTGAACCGGCAGAGCAGGCAGGTCTTGCCCACGCCCGAATCCCCGAGCAGCAGCAACCGGAACAGCACGTCGTACTGCTTGGCCATGGCGGGCCCGGGCCGCCGCCGCCGCCGCCACACCGGGGCCGCTCCGGGGCCGCGAGCTGC
>NC_031774.1:3916614-3924734 GCF_001522545.3 Parus major | reverse complement strand
GGATGCCGTGGGGAGCGGGGAGGGGACACCGGGGATACACCGGGAATACACCGGGAGATGCAGTGGGGAATTGGGCGGCGAAACGGGGGATGGACTGAGAGGAGAGATGGGGAAAACAGTGGGACGGAGCCAGGGATGAACCATAGGATATGCTGGGGATGCTTTGGAAAACGGGAGGTAGGAGACAGGGGATGTACCGGGGGACCAGTGAGGACTCCGAGGGCTCCGGGAGCACTGGGGATGTTCCCAATGCTCTGGGGGTGTTGGGAAGGGGACAGGGTGGTGCAGCAGGGGACACTGGGGTGACACAGAGCTGCACCAGAGGAACTGGTGACACTTAGGAAGGATGGGATGGCACCCAGCGGGACCTGGACAAGGAGGGGTTGTCCAGATTGTCCTATCCAGGGACAAGGCCCCCATGGGAACCTCGTGAGGGTGAACAAGGCCAAGGGCAGGGTTGGCACATGGATCAGGACGACTCCTGCAATAAGTGCAGGATGGGGGTGATGGGATGGAGAACAGCCCAAATGAGAGGAATCTGGGAGGATGAGAGGCTGGATATGACCTGGCAACGTGTGCTGGCAGCCCTGGAATGCCACTCATGGCCTGGGCTGTGTCACGGGCAGCATGGGCAACATTGTCCTCCTGTGCCCCACTCAGGTGAAATCCCACATGGAGCACTGTGTCCATCCCTGGGGTCCTTGTCATGGGAAGGACATGGAGTTGCTGGAGCAAGTCCAGAGAAAGCCATAGAAATGGTCCAAGGGGTAAGAACAAGCTAGGAGAGCTGGGATTGCTCAGCCTGGAGAAAAGAAGGCTCCAGGGAGAGTTAGAGCCATTCCAGCGTCTGTAGGGGCTCCAAGAGAGATGGACTTGGAATGAGGGCATGGAGCGACAGGACAAAGGGCAATGTCTCCAAAGTGGAAAAGGGGAGGTGTGGGTTGGATATTGGGAAAAAATTCTTCTCTGTGAGGGTGGAGAGGCACTGGAGTGGATTTCCCAGAGAGGCTGTGACTGGCTCATCCCTGGAAGTGTCCAAGGCCAGGCTGGACAGGGCTTGGAGCAACCTGCTCTAGCAGAAGGTCTCCCTGCCCATGGCAGGGGATAGAACTGGATGGGTTTTAGGGTTCTTATCAACCCAGCCCGTGGATTACACGATGACGTAATATATGACGTCACATCACGATGACGCAACGCCCGGGGGGGTGGTGGCTCCTACGCGCACGCGCACCGGAGCTGGGCGTGACCAAGACTGAAGGGGCGTGGTCACCAGGGAAAGGGGCGTGACCACGCGCGCTGGGCGTGGCCAGGAAGGCGGCCGCGCGTCCCCTCCCGGCCGCCGTCGCCCGCTGCCCCCGCGGCCGCAGCATGGCGGGAGCGGCCCCCGGCTCCGGCGGGCGGCGGCGGCTGCGGGACGATGGGCTGCGGACCTGCACCTCCGCCGAGCAGGTGCCGGGGGGTGCCAGGGGGCTGCAGGGTGCGGCGTGGGGTGTCGGGGCGGTGGGCTGTGGAGTGCCAGACTGCCGTGGGGCTGGGGTTTGGGGTGCCATGGAAGTGGGGTTTGGGGTGTCACGCTGCCGTGGGGCTGGGATTTGAGGTGCCATGGAAGTGGGTTTTGGGGTGCCAGGCTGGCGTGGGGCTGTGCTTTGGGATGCCGTGGAGCTGGGGTTTGGGGTACCATGGGACTGGGGTTTGGGGTACCATGGGACTGGGGTTTGGGGTGCCAGGCTGCCGCGGGGCTGGGCTTTGGGCTGCTCTGGGACGGGGCTCAGGGGTGCCATGGCACTGGGTGATCGCTATCCCAGTGTCCCTGCGGAGCTACTGTCCCCATAGCCGCTGTCACAGCAGCCCAGCAGCGAGCAGTGCTTTGGGGAGTCCAGCGGTGCCACCGCCCGCCAGCCACGGCAGCTTCCATGGGACACATCCGCCAGAACCAGTCGGGGGAGGGTGAGGGGTCCTGGGACAGCCAGACTCTCCCCTCCGTCCCTTTATCCTGACCCAGCCCTGGCAGCTGCCCTAGGTGCTGGGACAGGGTAAAAAGTGACTCCGGGTTTCCCAATCCGTGGGGTTCTTGCTCAATTCTGCCCTGGCAGGACACAGTGCCATGGATATGGGTCCCCGTGTGGCCCCTCCTCACCCCTGAGGCTGATCCTGGGGTATTTCCTTGAGGATTACCACGGCTTAGAGCGTCCAAGTCCCCGGTTATCTCAGCGTGAGCGGGAGGAGGGTGTTTTCCATGACAGTCTTGCAATGAACCAAACTCAAGCTGGATTTGTAAAGCAGCACGGGATGGTGCTGGATTCTGGCATAATTTGGGGCACAAAGCTCCTGGGAATTCCTGCTTTTAGAATTCCTAATTTTGCTGGGTGAGATGGGGCTGTGAATTGATAAACCCCTGGGATGGGGTAGAAGCTGGAGGGCACAGTGGGGACCATGTTTGGGATGTGCCAAGCCTCTTTCCAGAGCCCACCATAGTCTTTATTCCCATTTTTCCTGACAAGTCCAAGGTGGAGGACATTGTGCAGGAGGTCTATGATGCCTACAAGACAAACCATCACTCCTCACAGTGAGTATCAAAACTCAAAAAAAAAGACACTGACCCCAGGATTCTGCCCCTCCTGCCACTGTCCCCCTGTTTTCTCAGGCTATCCTGCCTGCTCATCCTCTCCTCTCTGTATTCCAGGTACGTCCTGCAGCGGGAAAAGCACTTCCATTACCTGAAGAGAGGCCTCCGGCAGCTCACTGAAGCCTATGAGGTACCAGGAATGACGGATATTCCACCTGGAGCCACTGGCTGGGGTGAACCCCTCTCCCTGGGGCTGTCACCAGGGTTGTTTGTTGCCGGAAGTTTGCCAGTCCCAGAGTGGACACAGCATTCCCTGTGTGCCCAGGCTCATCCCAGTGATGCTCTGGGCGTTCTCCTGGCTGTGTCCTCACTCCTGCCTGCTCCTGCCGTGTCCAGTGCCATTCCCTGACTGTGCCCTCTGTCCTTGCAGTGTCTGGATGCCAGTCGTCCCTGGCTCTGCTACTGGATCCTGCACAGCCTGGAGCTGCTGGATGAGCCCATTCCCGAGTCGGTGGCCTCTGAGTAAGTGGGGAGAGCTGGGGGGGGACCCCACCATGGCCTCTGTCGCTGCAGGCCACCCTCGTGACTCCGGAGGTGCCACCTCCCGCTGTCCCCAGAGCAAAGGAGCGCTTTGTCTCCCTGCCACCGTCAATGCCGCCCATTCTTCCGGCGGCTTCCTCGTGACGACGGAGATGGGAGGGTGACACCCCCGGCTTCGACCTCGGGGGGATTCATGAGGCTGGGTGGGGATGTATCACCCCAGTGAGTGACACAGGTGACACCGAGCCCCCTCCCCACCTTCCTGCAGTGTCTGCCAATTCCTGAGGCGGTGCCAGAGCCCCCAGGGTGGATTTGGGGGGGGTCCCGGCCAACACCCCCACCTCGCCCCCACCTACGCCGCCGTCAACGCGCTCTGCATCATCGGCACCGAGGAGGCCTTTGGCATCATTGACAGGTCTGGGGAGCTGGGAGAAGCTGGGTGGGAGGTGGGGTGCATGTCCCCCCTCTCACAGGTGCTGGATTCCGCAGGAAGAAGCTCTTGGAATACCTGCACTCACTGAAGCAGCCAGATGGCTCCTTCCTCATGCACGTGGGTGGAGAGGTGGATGTCAGGTGGGTGAGAGCTGCATGGGGGGGCTGTTTTGGAGGCCCTGGGCATTTTGGGGAGCCAGTGCTGGAAGCAGATGCTATGGTGGGGAGCTGGCGCCATTCTGGGGATTCAGTGCTGGGAGCTGGTGATGATTTTGGGAGCCAGTATCATTTTGGGGAGCTGGTGCTATGGTGAGGAGCCACTGCTAGTTTGGGGTACAGTTCTGGGGAGTCAGTGTTGTTTTGGGGAGCAAGTGCTGGGAGCTGGTGCCATTCTGAGGAGCCAGTGCCATGGCAGGGTGCAATTTTGGGAAACTGGTGCTGTTTTGGGGAGCTGGTGCTGTTTTAGGGAGCCAGTGCCACAGGGAGGTGTAGTTTTGGGGAGCCAATGCTGTTTTGGGGTGCTGGTGCCATGGCAGGGGGCCAGTGACACGAGCCACTGCCATGGTAAGGTGCCGTTGCAGGGAGCCAGTGCTGGATCAAACCTTGTGCTGTTTTGGGGAACCAAAGTAATTTTAGGGAGCTGGTGCTACTTTGGGGTGCCAGTGCCACATCCCTGAGTACCTGTCTCCTGAATCTCTGGGCACCCTTTTCCTGCAGGAGCGCCTACTGTGCCGCCTCAGTGGCCTCGCTGACCAACATCCTGACGCCCGCACTCTTCGCTGGGACGGCCGAGTGGATCGCCAGGTGAGATCTGGAGACAGGTGGGGGACAGGGGATGACATTCCTGGCTTCCCTGCCGCCCTGACCCCGCTCTCACAGATGCCAGAACTGGGAGGGTGGGATCGGCGGTGTGCCGGGCATGGAGGCGCACGGTGGCTACACTTTCTGCGGCGTGGCTGCGCTGGTCATCCTCAAGCAGGAACATCTGCTGAACCTCCGGAGCCTGCTGGTGAGTGACCCCTCTCTGGGTTACCGGGGGTCTCATCCTGCTGTGGATCTTTGGTCCCACACTGGTTGCCATCACCCCACAGCACTGGGTGACTGGGCGGCAAATGCGCTTCGAGGGCGGATTCCAGGGCCGCTGCAACAAGCTGGTGGATGGGTGCTACTCCTTTTGGCAAGCCGGGCTCCTGCCCCTGCTCCATCGGGCACTCCATGCCAGGGGTGAGTTGCCACAAGCTTCATCTGTCCCTAGAATGGCATCTTGAGGGATTTGACACCTTCTCTGGTGTTTCTCCTCTGGGTTTCCCTTCCAGGCGATCCAGCGCTGAGCATGGCACACTGGATGTTCGACCAGCTGGCACTGCAGGAATACATTCTCCTGTGCTGCCAGTGCCCGGCTGGTGGGCTGCTGGATAAGCCAGGAAAGTGAGTGCAGTGGGGAACACAGGGCTGCCTGGCATCAGGGATGCCCAGGTGCCCCCTTAGCATCCCAGTTATCTCCTTGCATGCAGATCCCGGGATTTCTACCACACCTGCTACTGCCTGAGTGGGCTGGCCATTGCACAGCACTTCGGAAGTGGAGATCTCCACAATGAGGTGGTCCTGGGTATCCCTGAGAATTGCCTGGTAAGTGCTAGGGATTGCTGGGGTGGGCAGGGATGAGCTTCCAGTGCTCCACAGCACTGAGAAAGGCAGATCCAATGGCAGTGGGAAAAGTTTGGGTTCAGCCTGGAGAAGAGAAGGCTTCAGGGAGAGCTTAGAGCTCCTTCAAGGGCCTAAAGAGCTACAAGGGAGCTGGAGTTGGGCTTGGGACAAGGGCTTGGAGTGACAGGACAAGGGGGAATGACTCCAAACTGGAAAAGGGTAATTTTAGATGGGATATGGGGAAGAAATTCTTCCCTGTGAGGGTGCTGAGGCCTTGGCTCAGGCTGCCCAGAGAAGCTGTGGCTGCCCTATCCCTGGAAGCGTTCAAGACCTGTTTGGACCAGGCTTGGAGCAACATGGGATGGCAGAGATTCCCTGTGCACAGTGGGTTGGACTAGATTATCCTTAAGGTGCCTTCCCATCCAAAGCATTCCAGGACTCCGTGATTAACATCCTCCATCCCTCTCTCTCCCACAGCAGGCCACACACCCTGTCTACAACATTGCCCCAGAGAAGGTGGCGAGGGCTGTGATGCACTTCCTGCAGTATCCCGTGCCCAGCCTGGATCCGACATCCACTGCTGAGTAGGGGGGTCCTGCTGCTGGCTCGGGGTGCTGAGTCCCGGGAGCGAGCGGCACAACCCATCCCCGTGGCGGCCTGGCCGGGCAGAGCGAGGTGCTCAGGGTGCTAGCAATACCAAAATCCAGCCTGCTCTGGGCCTGGTGTCCTGCTGCCATCCTGGCCAGAGCTGAGGTGGGACACGGGCTCTGGCAGAGCTTTTTGGCATCAATAAAACAGAAATGACACCCGCCATGTGCTGGTGGCCCCGGGGATGCGGGGCAGGAGGTGATGCCACATCTGGATCTGGTGGCACCGACTTCCCCCTTTCCAAGAACACGCGGTAACCACGGGGGAGGATAAAATAAGTGGAATTTTGGCTTTTTTTGTTTATTATTTATAGTCTTATAGTAAAGGGAAGCCTTAACTTGCAAGACAATTCTGGGCAGTATGTACAACATACCTTAGATCCATGGAATGGCATCAAAATGGGGGGAAAAGGGGCACCTACGGGGCAGGGATGGGCCACTGGAGTTCGGAAAATGCCACGGAGGTTGGGAAGGGTCAAGGGAGGAGAGGAGGAGGAGGAGGAGTGGGGAAGGAGCCCCCAAGCCTGGCTCTGTGCTCCGCCGACTCGGGCAGGTGGAGTTGCACACGGAGAAAATAAATAGGGAGATTCCCCCCCCCAGTGCTTGCTCCTTTTTGGGGGGGGGCTGCCCGGCTCCTCCCCGTTCTGGACTGCACTGGTCCCCGGGTATAAATAGAAATGCTCCTATAAAACCAGGAGGGAAGGGGAGGGGGGTCGCTAGCGGAGGGGAGTTGGCAGGGGAGTCTCCCTGACCCCCCAAGTCTTTCTGCTCGGCCTGGCCGGCTCCCCCCGGGGCCGGCACGCTGGGAGCAGGGAAGGGGCCAGGGAGGGCTGGGAAGCTGCAGTCCGAGAGCTTCTAGGAGCGGAGGGAGCAAGTCCTGCCGCAGGCCGGGGGACGGCGGGGGGGCCTAACTGGCCTCCATGCGCAGCTTCTTCCTGTTCTGCGGCTCGTCGGGCTCCGAGTCGGAGCTGGAGTCGGAGCCACCGTCGAAGGCGGAGATGGCGCTGCCCTTGGGGTTGGTGTAGAGGCTGTTGTCCGCGGGATAGCTGGCCTGGAGCTGGGCGCTGGCTCGGGCCTTCTCCAGCGCACGCACTGCGAGGGACGGCACCATGTCACCCCCCGGCCCAGCCCTGCCTGCAGCCCAGCTCCTGCCAGGCCCCAGCTCCCACTGAATCTTGGATCCCGAACTCTTCCGGACTCCAGATCCTGCCAGACCCAGCTCCCACTGAATTCTCGACCTTGCTAGACCCTGGTACTGCCACACCTCAGCTCTCACCAGATCCCAACTCCCACTGGATCTCAGCTCCCACCAGATACTGGATTCTGATGGATCGTATCTCCTGCCAGACCCCGGCTCCCACTGGATCTTGGATCCCAAAGCCTACTGGACCAGATCCTGGCTCCCAAACACTGCCAGACCCCAGCTCCTGGATCTCACACCCTGCCAGCCCCCATCTCCAGCCAGATCTCAGCTACCACCTTGCTGCTCCAGCAGCGCATTCTGCCGCTTGAGGTCATCGATGTCCTGCTGGTGTGTGTGGTTTTTCCGGCGCATGTACTGGATGTACTCTGTGGCTTTGTCCAGGATTTGGGCCCGGGATGCCTGTTGCAATAGTGGGAAAAGCCAGAGGCAAGATAAAGACCTAGTTCAGGGGAAAAACTGGAATTTTACGTCCCTCATCCCACCCTGGCTCTGGTCCTTGCTGGGGACTCCGGTGGCACAAGAGAGCCTGAGGAACATCCCAAATCGAGATGCCTGAACCACGGGTGGGTTCTGTCTGTGCTCCCAGCACGCTCCATAAACTCACCTTCTCTCCTTGGAGCGAGGGCACGGAATCCCGCAGGCTGTGGAAGCTATCCTTGATGTGGTCCCTGCGCTTGCGCTCCAGCGCGTTGTGATGAGCCCGTTTATCGGCCTGGGAGGGGGGGACAGGGGTGGCACTGGGAGGAGGCCACCACCTGCACCCCCAAAATTCCCTCTGCAAGAGCTCTGCTGAGCCCCCAGGGCGGCTCCATGGCCATGACGCCTCCGGCTGGGCCACCAGGGCGTGGGAAGGAGGCGGCTCCCAGTGCTTTCGGTTTCCCCAGCTTCCTGCTGCCGGGGCAGCTCTGGGTCCCGGGGAGAACGGGAAACTTTCCCCCTGGAACACGGTCACCTCCTCCCCTGCCCCCCTCAACCAACCAAACATCTCTGGACTTGCTCCAGCAACTCCATGTCCTTCCCATGACAAGGACCCCAGGGATGGACACAGTGCTCCATGTGGGATTTCACCTGAGTGGGGCACAGG
>NC_031774.1:3906654-3916514 GCF_001522545.3 Parus major | reverse complement strand
TTACCCCAGAAAGCCTCCCACTCCCCCTCCCTTAAAAAGCCCCAGATCTTCTTCCACACCACCTCAAGCCCCACTGATGTCCTCCCAATAAGACACCCAGCCCCACAGGACTCCCCCAAACCCAGTTGCCCCCCTAAAAGACATGACTCCATGGATCACTTTCTGTGTCACAGCTCCCAACCCAAATAAGACCTCCATGCCCACAGGTGTCCCCTCCCCAAGCCCAAGCCTGCTCTCCAAAAGACCCCCAACCCAACTGGTGTCCTCCCCCCTTCCAAGAATCCCATCCCCACAGGAGGACACCCCCAAGCCCAGATTTCTCCCCCAAGATCCCCATCCCCATGTCACCCCCCCCGCAAAAGACCTCAGCCCCACAGGTGTGTTCCCCTCAAAAAAAAGACCCCCAACCCCACTGGTGCCTCTCTCAACACCCCCAACCCCACTGTTGTTTCCCCGACACGCCGATCCCCACAGGACACACCCAACACCCCCATCCCCCCAGGATCCCCATTCCCCCAGTCCCCTTCCATGTCACCCCCTCCCCAAATCCCGCCCCCTTCACACCCCCGCCCACGTGCTCCCGATCCCGGGGGCGCTGCGGGGCGGCCCCCAGCGACCTACCGCGGACTGAAACCTCGGCTGCTCCTCCTGAGGAGCCCCGACCCGGGCGAGGAGGAAGAGGAAGAAGATGGTGGGGGGGGGCGCCGCCATATGAAGGAAGAACACACACAAACCAAACATTACCCCATTCCTAGCCCTCCTAAGGTGGGGAAGAGCCACGGGGGGGTTATCCCAGGGATTGTCCCGGGGTTGGGGGCCCAACTCACGTCGCTCTCCACCTCGATGTCATCGTTGTCGCTCATCGCTCCCGCCCGGGTGAAGCCGCGGGCCGCGCCGCCACAACAACAGCCCGCACCGCGCATGCGCGGAAGTCGGGGGGGGGTAATGATGGCGCCGGGCGACGCGAACGGTCGCGGGAGTTGTGGTTTGAGTGGGGAGATGGAGGCATCTTCCACGTGGCGGAGACTACAATTCCCGGCGTACATCGCGCGGGACAGCGCGGGGCACACCGGGAGCTGTAGTCTCCGCTTGGGGAAGGGGGCGCTGCGGGTGCGTGGCCGGAGGATGGAAGAGGTGAGGGCCAAAGAGACGGAGGGAGGGGGTTTATTTAGGGAAAATGGGGATGGGAGGGGTCGGGAAGCCTGCGGAGCCGGCCTGAGGAGCTGCAGGCTGAGCTAGCGGGGCTCCGGGACAACCTACGGGGTGCTGCAGGGTTTGCCTGGGGTGCGCGTGGGTCTGTGGAGGGTGTCGATCTGCCTGGGGGCTCCAGGGTAGCCCTGCGGAGTCTGAGGGTCTGGCTGGAGGCTAATATGGGAGGGCTGGGGGTCTGGCTGGGATCTGCAGGACATTGTGGGGGGCTGCAAGCCTTGCTAGAGCGTCTGTGCATCTGCTCAGGGGTCTGTGGGCCTCACCTTGGGGGGCTTTGGCCAAATTGGGGAGGGGGGGGCGCTGCGGATCTGCCTCAGGGGCGTGAGCCTTTTCTGAGGGGCTGTGGATTTGCGTGGGGAGGCTCAGGGGTTGGCCTGTGAGTCTGCAGGTTTCACCTGAGCAACTGCATCATAATTTTGGGGGCTATTGGGCGTGCCTGAGGGCTGAACCACAATTTTGGGGGGTCTCTGTACCACAGTTTGGGGCTGTAGGTCAATCTGAAGGCTGCAAACCTGACCTGGGGGGTCCATGGGCCAGTGTGGGGGTCTGTCAGTCATGTGTGTCAGCATTGATGCCAGCCAAAGTGGGGGGCTCTGGGCTACCTGGGGGCTTTAGGCTTAGCTTGGGGGGCTGCAAGCCTGACCTGAGTGGATTTGAAGAATTTTGGGCCCACCCGGGGAGAGCTGTGGAACCCCCTCAGGTGCCAAGAGCAGGATGGGGCCCAGGCCAGGCTGTCCTTATCCCAGCTGTTCGCTGTCTTCTTTCCCCAGCTCGTTTTCATTGGTGGCCTCAGTTGGGTGCCTGTCATCATCCTCCTTGTCCCCGTCACCGTCGGAGCCAGTCTCATCCGAGTTGTCCTCCAGGTAGCGGTATCCACGTGTTTTATGGCGTGGGCGTGGGATGCGGGGCAGCCGGACTTCCATGTTCTGCGCCACCTTCCGCTCCATCCACAGGTATGTCCCCACTGCCACCACCAGCGTCAGCAGCATGATGGACAGCTTGGCCTGCGGCACAGGGAATTTTGGGATTGGTGTGGGTGTCCCCAAAAAGCCTGGAATGTCTCAGAGTGGGCTGGGGCATATCTGGGATTTACCTTCATGGGCAGCCCTGACCACAGGTAGACGGTGAAGATGGCCAGGGCCTGCCACCAGTGGTAGATGGTGAAGATGAAGTCTTGGCGCTCCTTTTTCTTGTACAACATTCCCAGGAGGACTGTGACAGAGACTGGAATCAGTGTCACCTTCCCGTGGCCATGTACCCTTGGTGTGGAGGACAATCACGGTGGGTTTGTCCCATGGAACTGAGGAGTGAGACCACCAACTCTCGGTGCCAGGGGACACGAGGAGAGGACATGTGGAAAAATCTGGGACAACCCAGGCTATTTTGGGGACCACCACAGTGTTTTGGGGACAATTAAGGCTGTTTCAGGACCTTCCCACTACTTACTGCTGATTCCGGTCTTGTTGAGGGCACTGCCCGTGCCCCAGAGTGCAGCAATGGCATAGAGCAGCGGCGCCTGTGCCAGGTACCGGGGCTCTGGTGCCCAGCAGAAGAGCGTCACCAGGAGCACAGCGTGGATGAAAGCTCCAGCCAGGAGCGGGATGTGCCGGCGCAGGCGCAGCATGCACAGGGCCAGGCTGGAGCACGCCGAGGCAGAGAAGCCGTAGGCCATGAGGAGATACGCCAACCTCTCCAGCCCCAGGGCACACACGCCGTAGTTCTGCAGCAAGCACGGGCTCAGCATTGCCTGTCCCTGCTCCATCACCTCCCACCCCATCACGTATCCTACCAGGGAAAATCCAGTGCAGACAAAAAGCACTTCGAAGCCGCTGTAGATGAACAATGGGAAGAGGTGCCGCAGGCGATAGTCCCGCACGTGCTTGAAGGGCAGCTGGAAAATGTTGCCCCAGCCGATGCTGCGCATGTCAATCTCCTCCATGGGCCGGTACGCTGCGCCACACAGCACCAGCACCTGCGGAGGGCCTGCGGGTGAGGTCCTGCCATCATCCAGCCCATCCCTGTCCCCCCCCACCCCGGTGCTCACCACCAGCATGGCGAGGAAGGCGGTGGCCATCAACACGCTCTCCACGATGATGAGGTTGACGCTGCGGGGAAGGCTCTGCAGCACTGTCTTGTTGAAGCCAGGCAGCGTGCCATGGCTCAGGGTCCCTGCCAGTGGGGCACGGGCCATGGTTAATCCCAACCGGGGGGCTCCCGGTGCCACCCCGTGCCCCACCCGCAGCCTCACCACAGTGCTTCACTGCGAAGAGCGTGTGGTTCAGTTGGTAGAGGTAGTTGTTGAGGAAGAAGACCATGGGCATCTGAGCGCAGACAAAGCTCAACTACAGGATGTAGAGGGGTGCATGGTCAGTGCTGCTGGGGTGGCCCCCCCACCCATCCCAGCCAACCCACCGGGGCTCACGTGGAAGCAGGAGTAGAAGACAGTCTGGAAGACGATAATGTAGGCATTGCAGGCATCCCGCGGCGCCCGCTTCTTCTCCTTCTCCTGCTCCTCCTTGTAGTTAACGTACTCATAGTACTTCTGGGCCATCCTGTGTAGAGCAGCACGTCAGCCGGCACCCCCTGAACCCCCTCCCTCCCCCGCCCCGATGCCTACCGTGTGATGTAGGTGCCCATGGAGGCCCAGAGGGGCACAATGACCATGCCGATGGCCACCGCGGAGGGCACCAGCGTGTAGTAGCGCTCCCAGTAGTTGCTGGAGACAAAGAGGGCATAGACGCCAACTGCCAGGAACATGGCCCACTTGGTGCCGAAGAACCTGCCAGGGCAAGGAGCGGAAGCGTGGGTGACTGTGCCAGTGAGCCATGCCGGCCGGGAGCATGGCGGGGCCGTACCTGATAAGGATGGGTGTGTAGAGCAGTGCCGCCACGGGTGTGACATTGATGCCCATCAGCACCTTGTGGTCGATGTCTTCCAGCCGGATGTTGCTGTACTTCACCTCCCGGTAGGTCTCGTCATAGTGAAGGATCAGCTGCATCTGCAGCAGGCCTGTGGGGGTCCAGGGATGGTCACCCCAAGTGACATCACCCTGAACGCTCCAAGTTGTTTTGGAGATCCCTGGGAGCTCCCTTACCCAGGTAGACGCTGTAAGTGAGGGTGCCAGCCAGGCTGGCGGCCACCACGTTCTTGATGACACCGAGGCGCTTGCGGCGAAAGTACTTCTGCTCCTCCTCCTCCTCATTGTAGTCAGGGTGAGCACCCACAAAATCGTCCAGCTGTGGGTGATTCCAGCTGTCAGCCCTTGGTGATGGCCACCATGGGCCTGGTTCCCTCCCAGTGGGTGTCCCACTGGTCTCACCTGTGTCTCTGTCCCTTCAGGGCCCAGCCTGGCGTTTGGCACTGTCTTAGCCCCATCCTGGCAGCCATCGATGTCCTTCTCCATTGGTGCTTCTGGGGGGCCCATGGATGGTGTCAGGGTGGAGGAGACCCTGTTGGCACCCCAAATCTTGCACCCATATGTTTTGCACTCCCGTATCCTGCACACACAGACCGTGCACCCTCATGCCCAGCACCCCCAGCCCTACATCCCTACACCAGCACCCCCAGCCCTGCACCCCTACATCCAGCACCGTGTACCCATGCACACGGGCAACCCCAAGCCCTAAACCTCTGTGCTCTGCACCCCCAGATCCTGCACTCATGGTTTACACCCCTGTGTTCTGCACCCCTACACCTTCAGATCCTGCATCCCTGAATCCCGCACCCCCTACCCAGCTTTGCAAGTCCCCAGAACTACACTTCTGGGCTCAGCACCCCCAGGCTCCTCACCCCCACCGTCACCCCGACCCCAGCCCTGCTCGCCGATGCCGGAGCCTCTCGGGGCGGGGCGGGCGCCTCTTCCTCTTTCGTTTATTGCGGGCGGGACGGAGGTGGTTAAAGGGGCCGTTCCCGGACATCCCCCTCCCTCCCCGGATCCCCCCGGTCCCTGCCCACACTCCTCAGTGACTCCCACCCTCGCCCATTCTCAGCACCCCGCAGCACTCATCGTACCCCAACCCTCACAGCACCCATTGCTCCCCCATCGCACAGCACCCCAGCCCTCCCGCCCCCCACCTCCCTGTGACCCCCCCAGCCTCCCCACCAGGCGTCGGGGTGGGTGCTGCCTCCTCGGGGTGCCCCGTGGCGCTGAGTGCAGCGCCCTGCTGCTTTCACTTCCCCTTCCCGGCCCGGGGAATGTGCCAGGTGCCTGGGCGGGGGGACACCCCAGTCGGGGGTGTAGGGCACGTGTCTGCCCTGGCGTCACCCCAAAGCTGGGGCCGGGAGGGTGCCCGGCTGCGTGGCACGGCGGGGTGCCCCGGGGCAGGGTGGGGGGATTGCTGGGCAGGGCGGACGGGGTGACATCTCCAGGGCAGGATCTGGACCAGCCGGTAGCGGGGGATTCTTGAGATGGGACTCTTGGGAGGGTGCTGGTTTCTACAGGACTGGGGGGGGATATGCAGGGAGCAGCTCCAGAAGGGTCATGGCCATGGGGCAGGGGCAAAGGACCCCCATCCTGAGGATCCCCCACACCCCAGGCAATGGGAGCCACCCTGTGGTGCCCGAGCAAAGGGCCCTTCCTGGGAGTGGTCCTGGGAGCAGGATGAGGGGTATCTACTGGTTATGGAACCCTTGGGAAGCAAGATGAAGGGTGTCAGTGGGAACCCCATGGGTCAGGGTGATCCTGGGAGCAGGATAATGGGTTACTATTGGTCATGGAACCCTTGGGAAGCAGGATAAGCGGTGTTGGTGGGATCCCCATGGGTCAGGGTAGTCACGGTAGCAGCATAGTGGGTGTCCATTGATCATGGAAGCCTTGGGAAGCAGGATGAGGAGTGTCTATGGAACCCCATGGTTCAGGGTGGTCACAGAACAGGATGAGGAGTGTCTGTGGGAATCCATGGGTCAGGATGGTCATGGGACCAGGATGAGGAGTGTCTGTGGGGTCCAAATGGGTCAAGGTTCATGGTGGTGGTGTGGTGGCCATGGGAGTTCCACAGTCCCAAGAGGGAGGTCCCATTCCATCCTATCCCATTCCAAACCTTGTTCCCACTGCCAGCCCCATGGAGGCGGGGCCCAATCCTTCCCGCCCCTGGCCATGGGGCTCAGCCCCACAGCATTTAGGGACCCCCACCCCAAGCCTCGGCAGTGCCTGCCTGGCCTCGTGCTCCTCCAGCTTCCACACAAGCTCCCAGGTAAGTGCTTCGGGGTCCCCAAAACTGGCACTCCCTGCATGGCACTCCTTTGACATCTTCCATGCTTGTGGGGCACGGTGGGGTTCCCTTGAGGAAGGGTGGGTGTTTGGGCACAGAGAAGAAGAGGGTGCAGCTGAGGGGCTGCAGCTCTGCCCCCCAGATTTGGGGGTGTCTTGTCCCTGAGGTCCCCATAGGTGACCCTACATCAGCAGGGCAGCCTGGGCAGGTCAGTGTCTGGAGGATGGTGATTATCCTGGGAATCCCAGGCATCTCCCAGGGCCTCCGGCAGCTGCCCTGGCTTGAGTCACCCCACAACCAGGACGGCCCCGAGCACCAAGCTGCCCTTCAAAGGTGCTGTGGTTGGCTCCTATTGGGATCAAGCCGGCATCTCCAGCACTTCCATCCTGGCATAACCCACCCAGTGTCTCTCTCCAGGGCCACCACACTCTCCATGGAGACCAGCAGCTCCTTCCAACAGCTTGGCATGCAGCAGCGCCCTGAGCCGCCCAGGCAGCAGCTCCCGGGCTATGGCAAGTGCAGCACCACAGGCGGTGATCCTGGCAAAGATCCTGGGAAAGCTGCTGGGTGCAGTGGAGGCAGCGGGATCGGGAAGGGGCCAGTGCCAATGGTCTGCAGCACTCCATGGTGAGAGCGAGGGGCTGGGGGCAGGACTGGGACAGGGAGGTGGGCAGGGGAAGCTGTGGCAGTGCCAGGGGAATGGGGACCCCAGGTTGGTGCTGGGGGAAAGGTCTGAGGTCTGTGAGCCACCACATCCCAGCATGGTCCAAGGGAGAAGACAGGATCTGCTGGGAATGGTGCTGTGTTGGGCTGCTCCCAGCAGTAAGGGAGACAGGTGTGTGTGGACTCCCTGCCCTGTCCCCGGGGAATCTGGAGTCCTGTTTGATGCTGGGATAACATGGATCTGGGATGACGTGAAGCTCTGGGGAGGTAGAATAGGGCTGGGTCCCCTCTAACACCCTTGTTCCTGCAGTGGGAACCCCTACGCGGGGCTGGTGAGCCACCTGCGGGCATCCTGGAACTCGGGGAAGACGCGGCCCATGGAATACCGTGTGGCCCAGCTGGAGGCTCTGGGACGATTCCTGGATGACAAGAAGCAGGAGATCCTGGAAGCCACTGAGTTGGACATGGGCAAGGTAAGAGGGGCTGGGAATTGGGGGCCACTGGCATCACATTTCTGAAGTCCTTCATACACCCTTATCTGGGTATTGCATCCTTGTGGGGGTCTGGGCAGAGGGGTGTCCCTTCCTTGGGGTCCTGCTTCCTCCTTGATGTGCTCCCAGGCTGGTGCATCTGTTAGTGCTGGATCTCTGCAGATCCAGGGATAGTGGCAGGACTGTGCTGTTGATCCCATCCCTGGTGCCCTGAAACCAAAGGCCCTGTTGGCTTGTTGGTGACCAGCCAAGGTGGGAGTGTTCCACACTCTGGTCTGTATCCTGGGGGTCCATGTGACCTCCACAGAGGTGACATCCTGGGATGCCCCTTGCCAGCCCGGCACACCCAGGATTACTGGCATTGTGAAATGTGCTGGCACTGCACATTCCTCCCAGGGCCTCCAAGAGACTGGTTTCACTGGCATGGTGGCATGGGCAGGGCTCTGGATATGGCTTAAGATATTGTGGCATGCCAGGAGCTCCTGGATGATCTGCTGGTGAAGTGTGAGCATCCGCACCGTGGATAATTCTAGTGGTCTCAGCTCATCATCCCTGGAAGTGTTCAAGGCCAGGCTGGATGGGGCTTGGAGCAACCTGGACTAGTGGAAGGTGTCCCTGCCCATGACAGGGCAGAATTGGATGAGCTTCAAGGTCCCTCCCAATCCAAACCATTACAGGATTCCATGATATGATCCATACCTCTTTGTTCAGCATTGGTGAAGTGGCCCATGCCCTCAGCAATGTCTTTCTTTGTCCTGCCATCTCCCAAGGCTCCTAATTGTCTTGTTTGTTGGAGGCAAGGCCTTTTCCTTCAGCCAGGCCTTGATAGGCATCAGTGCTCTGAGTGTGTCCATCATCTTTCCTAATTACGCCTAATTAGAGCCGGTTGTCCAGTAATGAGCTTGTTATGCAGCTGGGCCCTCATAGCTAGATGGACACTTCATCTGCTCTTACGTAGCTGAGGTGGTGTCTCACCTCCAGCAGTGCCAGTTCCTCTCTGGTGCTGATGACTGGTGGCACTTGGATGACCTCAGACTTAATGTCCTATCTCACAACCTTTGTATCCCATCAAAATTCTTAATGAACCATCATCCTGGTGATGCCATCCTGGGTTGAGAAGAGCCCCGTTGCTTCACCTGATCATCTCATTGTGCCTGCTGAGCCCTCATGTCCAAGAGGGTCCTTGCACCTCCTAGAAGCTGCATTTTGGGGACCTGAAGGTCTCTTGGTGGTGGAAGATCCTGGGAACCAGCAACCGGCCTTCCCAACCCCAAAGTGATGTGGGGATGGGAGGAAGACTCAAATCCAGGGATGGTTTTGGGAAGTCCAAAATGTGATGTCGCAGCACAGAAGCTTTGTCCTGCTCTCCACAGTCAGGAAGGGGCTCCACTGGACCCCCTGGTCTATCCCTGGTGTCTTCGCACTTCTCCTGCAAGGATGATATGATTCCAGTCTCTGCTCCGCAGCTATGGAGAGGACCCACTTCCCCATCACAATTAATTAAGCTGTGGTTCTTATTACTTCCCTTTAGTCGAGGTCTGAAGACTTTGACTAAACTTAAGACTAAAAGTGCTGCTTTGGTCCATAGGCAGTGGAAGGGAAATCAGGACCTTGCTTCCAGCTTAAATATCCAACAGGTCAGGATGCCTTCTACCAGGACCAGCTCTTCAGAAGCTCTGGTGACATTGCTTGGGTGTCCCTTTGGCCCAGGGCTCTGTTGTCAGTTCCCAGTGCTGAACTCGGGAATTTGTTAAATACCATGAATATGTTCAATTTTGTTTTTTTTTTTCCTTCTGGCCAAATAACAGTTTTCATAAAATTTCTGGGACACTGATATTCCCTGGGAGTTACAGGAGGTGATGGAAACTTCTGCTGAAGAGATCATCCTGCTAATCATATTTGGAAGAGGGGAGAGATGCCTCCTGGGGTGGTGGCGTTGGCAATGGAGTGATGGGGTCTGTGGTAGGGTGACAGGGTCAGTGATGTCGTCAGTGTTGGGGTGGCACTTCCATGATGTCTGTCCCCAGCCATCCTTCGAGGCATTCTTCAGCGAGATCCTCCTCTGCAAGAACGAGCTCAATGTCACCCTCAACAACCTGTCCCACTGGATGAAGGATGAGTACGTGGACAAGAACCTGGTAAGAAGGAAACTCTGGGAAAAGGGAAGCTGGGGAGAGGGATTGCTGATGGGGAAGGCAGTGCTAAAGTTGTGTTCTTCTTCGAAGGTGATGCAGCTGGACTCTGCCTTCATCCGCAAGGACCCCTATGGGGTGGTGCTCATCATAGC
>NC_031774.1:3901262-3905709 GCF_001522545.3 Parus major | reverse complement strand
GCGCGGCGCGTGGCCTGGGGCCGCTTCTTCAACGCGGGGCAGACCTGCATCGCACCCGACTACCTGCTCTGCACCATAGAGATGCAGGAGAAGCTCATGCCTGCCCTGCGTGAGGCCATCACTGAGTTTTTTGGCCCCAACCCCCGAGAATCCCCGGATTTTGGCCGCATTGTGAGTGACAAGCAGTTCCAGCGCCTCCGGGCACTGCTGTGCAGCGGGCGTGTGGCCATCGGGGGACAGACGGACGAGGCAGAGCGCTACATTGGTGAGACTTGGGGGTCACTCACATCTTGGTGGGCACATTGGGCATTTTCAGGGGGTCTTCAAACAGAGGGGAGGCTCTAGAGGGAAAAGAGTTGTAGGGGTGCTGTTGTAGTTAAGGCCTGGCGGAGTGGAAGATACCGGGATGTAACGGAAAGTTAGCAGACCCCCCCTCTCTGTTAGGATAGTAAAACCTCCTGCAATTAGCCAATAGCACCTAACTGTGACGTATGCAGAAGGGAGTAACACAATGACCCTAGGCTATAAAATGTCAAATTTCCCTGCAATAAATGCCATATTCGCCATCCATCACATTGATGCTGTGGGTTGTGGACCGCGCGGCTGAGGATAGCCGCCCGTGCTGGCTCTAGCCAGGGTGCCTGCCTTGCTTGAAAACCCACAGGGTGCTTAAAAATGGGTCCTGAGGGGAGGTTTCATCTCTGATCTCTGTGGCTGTTGATCTGTGGCTCTGATCTCTGTGATGCTGTTGGGTTTTCTCTCCGCAGCTCCCACAGTGCTGGCGGACGTGCTGCCCTCGGACCCTGCCATGCAGGAGGAGATCTTCGGGCCCATCCTGCCCATTGTCGTCATCGCCAACATGGATGAAGCCATTGATTTCATCAACGCACGGCCGCGGCCACTGGCCCTCTACGCCTTCTCCTGTGATAGCAAGGTGTGTCTGAAGGGTCTTCAGAGCCCAAACACTCTGGGAACATCTGATGGGTAAACTGGGTAACGTTGGCCAAGTGCAAGCTCTTCATCTGCCTTCTCTGCTCCCTCCCAGATAGTGAACCAGGTCCTGGAGCGGACGAGCAGCGGAGGCTTCTGTGGCAACGACACCCTGATGCATGTGACACTGACCTCTCTGCCCTTCGGAGGCATTGGTAGGTCCAAAATCCACAGTCCTGGCCTTTGGGTGCCAGGTGTGATCCATGGTGAGGAATGTGAGTTTCCTCCTGCTGCCAGTGTGGTGCTGGGCTGGATCCCTTAATGTCCATCAGGAGCCAGGTTGTATCTTCATTCCAATTTTTAGGACAAAATAGTAGGAACAAAACTGTTCTGGAGAAACCTGGAGAACCTCTATCTTATCCAAGAGATCTTGGAAATCCCCCATGGAGAAGAAGAAATTTTTGGTCTCCAGAGGCACCAATTTTTGCTTTCTCAGGTGAAAAGTGAGGCTGCTCATCCCTAGGCTGTGGGTGCAGCATAGTCCAGGGATACAGGAATACAGGAATGTTGTTTCCCAGAATATTTCCCCATATCTTGATCTCTTCCCAAAATATTTCTGGGATAAGTCCCCTTCATTTGGTGCTGCCCTTGCTCAGCATCTCTGTCGGGGCTGGCACTTGAGTCAGACATAATGAAACACGCAGACAATTAATTCCTCACCTGCCTGTGGCTCAGGGAACAATTTTTTATACTTCCCATTCCGTAACTTATCTTAATTGGGAATGATTCAGACCAACCACCTTCAATTATCAGGTAAAGCCACTTTAGAGCCGGCGAAGGGACTGAAGTCATTGGGGTGAGATGGCACCAAAGCTTCCATGGGAAGTCACTGGGCTCTTAACCTCCATTTAAACCAGCCACAGGAAGTGGGAGAACTGGTGTTGCCAATGTGGCTCCAGGTTTTTAGAGCTCCAGAAGAAGGTCGAGCAGCTCCAACTGCGGGGAGATACGGTGGAGCATCATGGAAGGAAACCAAGACTTGCAGAACCCAGCAAAGCTTGTGTAGATAAATGGAGGTGGGTAAAAAGGAGACACTGGGGCCTCCAAACTGAGCTGAGCTGCAGCAGGATTGACTGGGCTGAACATCCATATACCTGGAGGAGACACTGAAAAAATGGAATTCCTCCACCATGTCTGTGCTGCTCAGAAAATCCTGTAGGTTCTTTTTCCCTTGTTTTGATGCTTGGAGAAGGCATCATCAGGAGCAGAGACCTGTCCTGAGCACGGACCTGTCCTGTGTGTTCCAGGGAACAGTGGCCTTGGAAGATACCATGGGAAGTTAACCTTTGACACCTTCTCCCACCACCGTGGCTGCCTGCACCGGAACATGGGGCTGGAGACCCTCAACACCCCGCGCTACCCCCCCTACACCCAGCAGAAGTTGGGGCTCCTCACAACCACCTTTGAGGTGAAGCGCAGGGGCACCTGCACCCTGCTCTGAGGCTGCCATGTCCTGCTCTGAGGATGCCATGGAGTCAGCGTGGAGAACTGGGACCATCCCCCTGTCCCTCTTCACCACACTCCCCACTTCCTCACCGTGTCCTTTGCTTTGCTGGAATGTGTCGGACAGCCAGGATGGACATTCCCTCCTGCAGTCTTGTGGCCTCTGCTCTGAACCATTTTCCAGGACACAGCAGAAATGACCAAAAACCTTTCCTTCAAACCTCTTTCTGGTGGAGAAGTGCTCCCATCAGTTCCATCTTGCCTCACGTGGACTTTTCCTTTGGAATGAACCTCTCTGCCTCCTCACTGTTGCTCTTTGCTCCGTGTAACTCTGCCTGTAATAAAGACTTCGCATCAAACTCTCTCCCAGCCTGTCTCTTGTGCCTCCCTCCTCTGGTTTGGGGGGTGCTGGGAGGTTTGAGGGGGCGTGTTTCCCATCCCAAGTGGTTTTAGCTGGAATGGAGCCAGCAGTGACGTGTGGCGGGGCAGGCGGCCAAGGGTCAGGTGGCCAAGGGTCAGGCAGGCGGCCAAGGGGCAGGGCAGGAAGCTGGCAGCCATCCTGCTAGCTGGGAAGAGGGAAGCTGTGGTTGACAACCACCACGCAACCATCCCACACCGCGCCCGTAGGAGCATGGAGACTGGAGCTGTATTTCCACAGCTCCCTGAGAGCGAGCCCAGGAGAGCCCCAGAGGGTGATGGTGGGAACGGGAGCGTGGATGATGATGCCACGAGGTGAGAGTGTGGAGGGACAGAGGGGCGGCAGGAGTGGTCCTGGTGCTCCATCCTCTCCCTGGAGTGGCAGTTGGATGCCGGGCTGGGGTGACGCAGAGCTCTAAGGAGCTGGAATGGGGCTGGCATCCCTCTAACACCTCTGTCCCCACAGCAGGAACCCCTTTGAAGGGCTGGTGAGCCACCTGCGGGCATCCTGGCTCTCTGGGAAGACTCGACCCATGGAATACCGCATGGCCCAGCTGAAGGCCCTGGGACACTTCCTGGATGACAAGAAGCAGCAGATCCTGGAGGCCACTGCCTCTGACTTGGGCAAGGTGAGAGGGGACAGGAATGGGAGGACTTGGTGAGGAGCTCCCACATCACAGCTGGGGGTGCTTTGTCCTCCTCTCATTGGGTTCTCCTGCCCTGCCTGTGCTCTGCCCTGGGTTCGGGATTTGGGAGATTGAGGTGAAGGATGTCCCAGTCACCGTCCTCCAGAGTCCATCCCTGCTCCGCCATAGACAGAGGGGCCTGTGGGGAGCCCCTTGACATGGATAGCCATTCCCACACTCACCAGCCTCAGTTTCCCTTTTCCCTGGGCAGGTTAATCCCTGATTTCTGTCCCTGCTCCCTGCCCTGAACTTCCTACCTGATGTCACCCCCTTCCCTCCCGTGGGGTTCACCCAGGCTGTGACTCTCTGAGCCCAGTTCCCCTGGCTCTACAGCCAGAGCCTTAATACCACACAGAGCTCACAGTCTTCTCTTCTCCAACCCAGTCCCTTTGGACACCTTCCCAATTCTTCCTGTTGTCTAGATGAATGGGATCTGCACAATTTTTCCTATTTTTAAACAAATTAAAGCAATTTTAAAAACATTGTGTTGCAGACACAGGGGGTGCTCAACACCCTTAGGGACTCAAATCCAGCATGGGATGTAGAGGGCTCCCAAAATCCTGGGCAGTCCTGGGCAAAACACTATGGAGTGTTGGGATAAGAGTTGCAGGACGTGCTAAGGTGACATGTTGCATCCTTGGTATCTGCAGGCACCCTTTGAAGCTGAATTATCTGAGATCCTCCTGTGCAAGAACGAGCTCCATGAGACCCTGAACAACCTGTCCTGCTGGATGAAGGACGAGCAGGTGGACAGGACTCTGGTGAGAGGGAAGAGAGAGAGAGGATGGGAGGCAAAGCTGGGGGGGATGGTGGTGCAGAGTGGGACCTGACGTGGCAGGTGTCCCACAGGCGATGCAGCTGGACTCTGCCTTCATCCGCAAGGACCCCTATGGGGTGGTGCTCATCATAGC
>NC_031774.1:3880538-3900332 GCF_001522545.3 Parus major | reverse complement strand
GCGCGGCGCGTGGCCTGGGGCCGCTTCTTCAACGCGGGGCAGACCTGCATCGCACCCGACTACCTGCTCTGCACCATAGAGATGCAGGAGAAGCTGCTCCCGGCCCTGTGTAAGGCCATTGATGATTTCTATGGCCCCAACCCCCGAGAATCCCCGGATTTTGGCCGCATTGTGAGTGACAAGCAGTTCCAGCGCCTCAGGGCACTGCTGGGCAGCGGGCGTGTGGCCATCGGGGGACAGACGGACGAGGCAGAGCGCTACATCGGTGAGACTTGGGGGTCACTCACATCTTCATTCCTGCTTGGAGCACATTTTGGGTTTGGAGACGATTATGACAGGAAGCAGGCGCTTGGCCAGGTAGCTTTTGGTGCAGGAGGTGGGTCCTGGGTGACAACCAAGGTGTCTTCTCTAACCTTTGTGCCCAGCTGCTGCTGTTGGGTTTCCTCTCCACAGCTCCCACAGTGCTGGTGGATGTGCAGCCCTTGGATCCCATCATGCAGGAGGAAATCTTCGGGCCCATCCTGCCCATCATGATCATCACCAACATGGATGAAGCCATTGACTTCATCAACAGCCGGGAGCGGCCCTTGGCTGTGTACGCCTTCTCCTCCGATGACAAGGTAGAGCCAAGCTGTCCTGTGCTCCTTGGCAGCTGTATCCAGCCATGTCTGTGTTCCAAGTGTTTCCCTTACAGCACACAGCTCTAGTTAGGTGACATGGATTGTGTCTGGAAGCAGGGGAATGGGGTGGGAGACCCACATCCCATCTTGTCTGTGTCACTCCCAGGTGGTGAACCAGGTCCTGGAGCGGACGAGCAGCGGAGGCTTCTGTGGCAACGACACCCTGATGCATGTGACACTGCCTTCACTGCCCTTTGGAGGCATTGGTAGGTCCAAAATCCCCAGTCCTGGCCATTGGGAGCCAGGTGTGATCCCACCCATGGTCAGGAGGGGTCTCAGGAGGAACTCTCAGCCCCAGAGGGCTCAGTAGTCAATAGGGAAATTGTCCTCCAGAAGCACTTTTCTTCACCTTGGGCTCTTGGGCTTTGTTGGACATCTATGGAGCACCCTGAGGTTCTTTCTCACCATATTCCCCATCCCAAGCTCTGTGTCCCCTGAATTCATGGAAATGTCTTGCTTAAAACATAGGGAATCAGGGCTTGAAGCAAACTGGTCTAGTGGAAGGTGTTGGAACTGGATAATCTTTAAGGTCCTTTCCAACCCAAACTATTCTAGGATTCCATGATGGAGACACCCCCTTTTTATGGGATGATCTCCACTACCAGCTTCTGTTTTTCACTCCTGTTTTCCACCTTTTTTTCTCTCTTCTCACTCAGTTGGCCAGGAGGCATCAGTGACCTCCCTTTATCCTGGGGCTGCTGATGTGCGAGGTACTGAACCCAACGCATCACCCCAACCAGGATTAGTGTTTTATCAGGAAGACTGACTAGCTCAGGCTGACTCATGCAATTTTATCCCAACTGTTATCAAATGATGTGTGGATTTAATTATTTTTTGCCAGTCTGCCTGGCTTTCCTGTGCTTGTTCCTGGCCAGCCTGCTTCCACCTCCCAGCATTCATCCTTGGTGCTGGGCAACCTTGGACATTGTGCCTCTCCACCCCTGCAGTCTTGCCCCTTGCAGCAGGGCTGGATCCAGCATGGATGGGATGTCTTTTGGAGGGTACTCCCGTGGTAGGGAAGCTCATCTGGTGGGAGCATCATGCTGCTGCCATCACCTCATCAGTGACACTCTTCCAGTTCTAAATATGTTAATTGAAATGGTAAAATCCACCGACGAGGGTTTTTGGGAATCTCTCCACCTCCCAGCCTGATCTTCCCACTCCAGACATCCACTTGGGTGTGCACTAGGTCACATCCATGGTCCTCTTTGGGTCACATTCCTGGGAAGCTCATCTATGGCTTGGAAAGCAGCTGGATGAATTTGTGGTGCTGCTTTTACAGAGCTGGGACCTTAATTTTGGGTTCTTCGACCCAAAGGACGGCCAGATCCGGCTACCCTCCAAGATCCTGTGCTGTGTATTCCAGGGAACAGCGGCCTGGGAACACACCACGGGAAGTTCAGCTTTGACACGTTCTCCCACCACCGCGGGTGCCTGAAGCGCGGGATGGGCTGGGAGCGTCTCAACGCCCCGCGCTACCCCCCCTACAGCCAGCAGAAATTTGGGGTCATCCGGGCCATGTCCAAGGTGACACGTAAGAGTGACTGTACCCTGCTCTGAGGGTCTCCACATCCCACTCGGAGTCTCCCCACTCAGCACATCTCCTGCTGCTGGTCCCGGTGCTCAGGTGCAATGAAAGCTGTTTCTCCACATCCTGTGTGCTTCCCTTTCACCGCCCTGCACCCCTGCTCATCCCAAAAGACCCTTGTCCCCCACATCTCCCTCCACCCCAGTCCCATATCCCCCTTTTCTGGTTCTCTGGGGTTTTATTTCCACGGGTACCACCAGAGCAGAGGGGTCCCCTGTGCCCCTCATTGCGAACTCTGCCTCAAGAAGGTCCACAACTCCCTGATCCCAAATCCTTGAGCTGGGATGATCCTGGCTTCTCGGGCTCTATTATCCCAGTGTCGTTTGCCCCATGTTCCCAGTTTCTCCTATTCCATGATCTCAAGTTTCCTTTTGCCCCACAATCCTTGTTTCCTTGGCTCCATGCTGCTCTATTCCGGGGGGCTGGTTGTGCCGGTTAAGGGGTACCCATTCCTGCTGGGCTGTGGACTGTCCCGGCTGAATCCCACTGGGATCCCTCCGGGTGGGCGGATGGAGAGAACTGGACAAGGGGTTGAGATAAAGACCGGTTAATAGGGAAAGAGAAACATCCCCGGTGCCCGCCTCGAGGGATTCTGCCGGGGCTGAGGGGTCGGGGCCAATGCTGAGCCCGCCAGAGGAGGAGCCGGGCTTTGTAGTGAATCCAAGTGTCCGTGCCGCTCCGGCTTCGAGACCTTCCGGCATCCGTGGCCCGAGCTGCTCCAGGTACCGGACGGTAAGCTCCGGAAGCTCGGGAAGCCCTGGAAGAGCGGGAGACTCCGCGCCGGCACCGTAACCACGCGCCTCCGCCATGAACACGCGCTTCCGCTTCCGCCCTCCCTTCGGACACGCCCCTTCTCCCATCCCACCAATCGCCGAGCGGCACGGACACGCTCCGCCCAATCAGCGACGCTTCCCGGTCTTTCTTCCCGCCCCGCCGCCCGTTGCGGGATTCCCACCAATGAGAAGCGCATCCACCGCCTCTGGCCCCGCCCACGACGCGCCGCCGCACGCGCATGCGCAGTGCCCGCGGGGGCGGCCAGGGGTCAGGACGGCGGAGGGCGCTCGGGGCAGGTGAGGTGGAAAGGGGGGCCCGGGGGGGCCCGGGGCTGTGATCGCCCCCGGTGGCGTGTGGTGGCCGCCCAATCCCGCTTGGGACAGAGGGGGCGGCCCGGACACTGCGCTACCCTCGGCCCGCTCCCTCTCCCAAGGGACACGCAGAGGCTGAGCGGGGGTTTGGGGGTGACAGGAGGGATCGGTCCCGCCGGGGGCTCAGGTGGGTGCGGGGCGGCGGGGAGGGGCATTGGGGACTGGGATGGGAGGATACGTGGGTCCCTTGGAGGGGGCAGGACATCAGGGCCCCTGGGTCCTTAGGGGTGGGAGGGGACGGGACACCTGGGTGCCCCTGGGGGTAGGGGAGCAGGATGCTCGGGTCTTTGGGGGAACAGCTGGCTCCCTTTTAGGGGTGGGCAAGGTTCCTGGCTCTCTTGGGGGATACGCTTGGGTGCCTTAAGAGGGGCTGCAAGGAGGGACAGGATGCCTGGGAGCCTTGAGAGGGGTTGGCAGAGGAAACAGGATGCCTGGGTCCCGAGGGGGAAGCACTTGGGGGTCCCTTGTGGGGTGTTGGGACAGGGGTGCCTGGGGGTCTGCATCTCTTTTGGGTGAAGGGATGGGGATCAGGGTGCCAGTGTCCCCCATGGGAAGTGGGGGGCCTCTGGCTGCCCCAGTCCCTTATTGGTAGTTGCTGAGATTCCCTCTGCGCCCCAGGACCGGCCATGGCAGCGCTGCGACTGCTGTACCGGGCTGTCCGTGCAGGTGAGGCTGCCTTGGAATCCCCAAACCTCCTGAATCCCCCAAACCCCATCTTGACCCTGCTGACCCTCCTGTTCCTCCCCAGGCCCCCCGGCCCCACTGGGCTCCCTGCGCCCGCTCAGCACCAGCACCCCCAGGGACTGTTACAGTGAGTACGGCTATGCTGCCCCCCATGGGGGCTCAGCTCCCACCCCAGGGCTCTGCAGGGTGGGCACAGCTCCCCTCTTCCCACAGAGTACGTCAACATCCAGGAGCCGGCCATGGACATGCGATCCATCACTGACCGCGCCGCCCAGACCCTGCTCTGGACCGAGCTCATCCGAGGTGAGACCTCGCTCACCCTCCTTATTTGTGGGGCGATTCCCCCTTCCCAAATACGTCCTAACCCCACCTTCTCCCTCACAGGCCTGGCCATGACCCTGAGCTACCTTTTCCGTGAGCCGGCCACCATCAATTACCCGTTTGAGAAGGGCCCGCTGAGCCCGCGGTTCCGCGGGGAGCACGCGCTGCGCCGGTACCCGTCCGGGGAGGAGCGCTGCATCGCCTGCAAGCTCTGTGAGGCCGTGTGCCCAGCACAGGTGAGCCTTCCTCCTCCTTCTCCCCCTCCTCTTCCTCCTCGCCTGGGGCTCTGGCTGTGACGGTGTTCCCGTGCCAGGCCATCACCATCGAGGCTGAACCCCGTGCCGACGGCAGCCGTCGCACCACCCGCTACGACATCGACATGACCAAGTGCATCTACTGCGGGTTCTGCCAGGAGGCCTGTCCTGTGGACGCCATCGTGGAGGTGAGTGGGGCCTGAGGGGACTGTGGGGACTCCCTTTTCCTGCCACGGTGACCCCAAGGGTGACCCCGTCCCACCCTGGCAGGGCCCCAACTTCGAGTTCTCGACGGAGACGCACGAGGAGCTGCTCTACAACAAAGAGAAGCTGCTCAACAACGGCGACAAGTGGGAGGCCGAGATCGCGGCCAATATCCAGGCCGATTACCTGTACCGGTGACGGCCCCCACCTGCCCCCCAAATAAAGCATTTGGGGGTTCACCCCCTCTGTTGGCACTGTGGGTGCCAGCCCCTTCCCATAACTCTGTGTCTTTTCCTTTCCAGCGCTGGGGTCAGACCCCGGACCCTTGGGGGGACCCACCCCTGGGTGCGTGGCTGTGTTCTGGGGAGGCGGATGTGGGTCCTGGGGGTGCTGGCAGCAATGTTGGGGTAGGGGGTGTTTTGTGGGGAAGGGTGTGGGAGGAGCAGGGGGCCAGGTAAGGATGGAGGGGCAGTGCTGGGGGAATTTAGGAATCTGGGAAGGTCATTTCCAGCTTCTGAGGGCAGCCAGGATGGGGGGCCTGGTGATCCTAGCGAGGGTGGTATTGTTGTGAGGGTCCCAGTGATGCTTGGGATTCCAGCAGAGGGTCCTGATGCTGCCAGTGGGGGAGCCTCTAGTGGGATTGGTATGGGTGTTCCAGTGGTGCTGGTGTGTGGGTACCAGTGTGGGGTGCCTGGCAAATCTGCAGTCTCCCAGTGGTTCCAGTGTGGGGGTCCTGATGATCCCAGCAGGGAGATCCTGGTGCTACCAGTTATGACCTGTCCCTCGAAGGTGAGACTAACACAGGGGCGGATTAGAGTGAAAGGATTTTTAATGATTGGTGTTTAAGAATGTATGTGGAGGGTTTATTTCAGAACAGTTGGGTTGCAATGGAAAGCAGGTATGTAGCTGTTTGGTCATTATTATCTACAGTAATACAGCAACATGAAAGCATAAAAATGTTACTTTAAAGAAATTTATAAAAAAAGAACGAAAAGATAAGGGTAAAAACAAATCACCCCTGGCGGATCTTGTGACTTGATTGTTGCAGTTTAGTTCTCCCTTGGTCGAAGTGATGGTCTTGATCTGTCAGCAGTGGGGGAAGAAGCCCACAAAACACAAAGTCTGATGGGTTAAAATGTGACCAGGCTCAGAAGGAATGCCCAGGTTTCAGTCCTCTGGTGAAGGGCCTCAGAAACGAGTCTGGGAGCGCTTCGGGGGTCCTTGATGCTCCATGATCCCTTCTCGGCTGCCTCTCCTGGCGGCGCAGTTCAGCCGGCGGTGCCGGAGGGGAAGCATTAGAGCTGAGCGAGTTGTGCAAGGGAGGGCCATGAGCGTGACGAGAACGACCATTGCAGGATGCAGGCAGTGATAGTTCACGCCCTTTGTTTTATGCAGATTGGGTAGTAGCACCCCAAACCTCTTCTCTCCAGGGATGGCAACCTGGTCCCAGCAAAGCACCCCGGCTCCTGCACAAATGGGGACTGTTTTGAGTAATTACTCGCTGACAGTCCAGTTTCACACCGGTGTGAGGGTCCTGCTGATACTGGCGGGCGGTTTCCCATTTCCATCCTCCTCGGGGGATGCTGCGGGGCTCCTGTGTCCGAGGGGCCGCTGCCTGCGGGGTGCGGGATGTCCCGGGGAACGGGGTTCCGGGGGCCGGGCCGGCCGGTCCCTCCCCGGGGCCGGGCTCTTCCTGGGGAAGAGGAAGTGCTGGATCCCGGCCGAGCTCCGCGGCGGGGGGGACGGCACGGGCGGGTGGGTCCGGAGAGGGTCCGGCCCGGGGCGGTCCCGGGGCGGGGAATGCGCTGGCCCTGACTCAGAGGCAGCTGAATGGGGCGGGGGGTGGAGGGGAAAGGGGGGGTTTCCAGAGTACTTTGCCGGCCCGGTGCTGGGCAGAGCCGCGCGAGACTGAGCGGGCCGGTTCCCCACGGGCGCAACCCGGTTCCGTCGCCGCAGCCGCCGAGACACCGGGGCGACCTCTGCCCTGTTGTCCCCCTTTCCAGCCCTCACCCCCCTTCCCCTCAGTTTCCCATTCTCATCCCACCCTCGTTCCCTCCTGTTCCATTCTATCCCGTCCCCAGGCGTGTGCCCTGACGCCTCCGCACCCCGGGCCGGACCGGGGGTCTCCGGGGGGCCATGGGGTCCCTGTTCCGTAGCGAGGAGGTTTGCCTGGCCCAGCTCTTCCTGCAGTCGGCTTCTGCCTACAGCTGCATCAGCGAGCTGGGGGAGCGCGGGCTGCTGGAGTTCAGAGACGTAAGTAGGGGCTGGGGGGCGTTTTGGGGTGTCTGCGGTGCAGGGGGTCCGGCTGGGTGGGCCTGGGTTTGGGGTGTGTGATTTAGAGTGCTCTGCGTACAGGGGGTTTGGTCTGGTCGGGTTGTTTTAGGGTGCCGTGGGAACAGGGAAGTTGGTCAGGCTGGGTTTGGTGCCTGGGCTGCCCGTTTCCCCGGGATGCTGAACCCCTCCCAATCCAGTGTGGGGTCATGCCTTGACTGTACCCCCACAGCTGAACCCCAAAGTGAGCCCCTTCCAGCGGCGCTTCGTGGGCGAGGTGCGGCGCTGCGAGGAGATGGAGAAAACCTTCAGTGAGTGCCGGGGGGCCGCGGGCTGACTTTGGGGGCGCTTCTCAGGGGAACGCCCGGTTCGGCCCCTCAGTCCGACCGTGTCCCCTCCTTCTCCAGCCTTCCTGCAGCAGGAGCTGCGGGCCGCGGGGCGGATGCCGGGGCCGTGTCCCGAGAGCCCGCGGGCGCCGGTGGCACGGGAAGCGCTGCGGGTGCAGGAGCAGTCGGAGCAGCTGGCGCAGGAGCTGCGGGAGGTCACCCGGAGCCGCGCGTCCCTGCGCGGCCGCCTGCGGGACGTGCGCCAGTACCTACACGTGCTCCGCGAGGGACAGCGCTTCACCAGCCTGCCGGTGGGTCCGGGGGTCCCCGCCGACCTGGGGGTGCTGCCCGGTGCCCCGGTTTCCCCCAGGCTCATCCCTCTGCTCCGCATCGCCGCAGGCCCCCCCGGGCTCCCCGCCGCGGCCACGGGCGCTCTCGGAGCGTGAGCCCATCCTCGACCCCTCCCTGCACCAGCACCTCGAGCGCAAGATCAAGTGAGACGGGGAAGGGTGTGGGGCGGGGGTGGAGAGGGGCTCTGGGGCAGCGGTGTGGCCGTGGGGCAGCTGGGAAGCTGTGGGATAAGGCTCGGGAGGTGACTTGTAGGGCAGTGGTGCAGACGTGGAGCGGTTTGCCTATCCCAACACTCCTGTCGTGCCTCTGCAGCTTCGTGGCCGGCGTCATCCACCCGTGGCGAGTGACCGCCTTTGAGCGGCTGCTGTGGCGCGCCTGCCGCGGGTACCTGGTGGCCTCCTTCGTGGAGATGCCCGAGCCCATGGAGGACCCGGCCACGGTGAGGCAGCACCCGGTGGGGGGCTTGCATGACTGTGAGGGATGGGACACCAGAGTGACACCGACTGTCCCCAGGGCGAGAGCATCACCTGGGTCATCTTCCTCATCTCCTACTGGGGTGAGCAGATCGGGCAGAAGATCCGCAAGATCTCAGACTGGTGAGTGGCCATGCATCACCCAAGGGTGGTTTATTTAGAAACACCCACTCTGGACCCTGCTGCGGGGCCGGGCTGGGGAGCCCTGACACCCCCTGACACAGCGATGTTCCTCTGCCCCAGCTTCCACTGCCAGGTGTATCTGTACCCGGAGAGCGAGGCCAGCAGGACAGACACCATTACCGGGCTACATGGCCAGATCCAGGAGCTCAGCGTGGTGAGCTGGGTGCCATGAGGGGATGTGGGGGCCATGCTTGGATTGCCATCCCTGACACAGGTGCCCGCAGACGCTGGAAGAAACGGAGAAGTACCTGGCGGAGGTGCTGGACAAGGTGGCGCAGGCGCTGCCCACCTGGCGCGTGCAGGTGCAGAAGATGAAGGCCATCTACCTCGTCCTCAACCAGTGCAGCTTTGATGTCACCCAAAAGTGCCTCATTGCAGAGGTTTGGTGCCCGGTGCAGGACCTCACCCAAGTGCAGGATGCCCTGCGCCAGGCATCTGTGAGTGGCTCGGTGTCCTCATCCTGGGCATGGTCGGTGTTCCCGTGTCCTTGCACCAGGGATTGTTGTTTCCGTGTCCTTGTGCCTGGGTTTCTTGGGGTCTCACATCTTCATGTCAAGGGTTTCTTGGTGTCCCCACATCCTTGTGCCAGGGGTTTTTCTGTGTTTCCATATGTCCTTTTTGTGGGGTTGCTCAGCATCCTCATGTCCTCATGCCAGAGGTCTCTTGGTGTCCCTATGTCCCCTCATCATGGTGGGGCATATGCCAGGCTGGGGGGGATTGTGGGGTGGGTGCCAGGAACAGGCTCCAGGTGCTGGGCAAGGGGTGCTGGGGGCTGGTGCCGGGAAGGGGGGTGTTGTGGGGTGGGTGCTGGGGCAGGCTCTGTGCGCAGGGCAGGGGGGTGCCAGGGGTGCCAGGATCAGGTTCTGGGTGCTGTTCCTGCAGTACCAGAGCGGCTCCAGCGTGGAGTGCTTTGTGCAGCGCGTCCCCACCTCGGAGAGCCCCCCCACCCTCATCCGCACCAACAAGTTCACTGCCGGCTTCCAGAGCATTGTGGACGCCTATGGGGTGGCCAGTTACCAGGAGGTGAACCCCGGTAAGGCCCCCTGGCACCCCCTGAGGCCCAGAGCGGAGAGGGGACACCTTGTGTAACGCAGTCCCTGTGTCCCACAGCACCCTACGCCATCATCACCTTCCCCTTCATCTTCGCCATCATGTTTGGGGACGTGGGGCACGGGCTGCTCATGTTCCTCTTCGCACTCTGGATGGTGCTGTATGAGGACAGCCCCCGCCTGCGGCAGGGCACCAACGAGGTGGGGGCAGAATGGAGGGGTGGGATGCAGTTGGAGATACGGGATGGAGTTGGGGGTGTGAAGTGAGGTTGGAGGTGTGGGACATGGTTGGGGACGTGGGATGGGGTTGGATGATACAGCATGGGGCTGGCGGCTTGGGACAGGGACATTATGGGTCAGGGTGGTGCTGTGGGAAGGGAACGGTGATGTGGGGCAGGGGAGGGGGTGTGGGACATGGGAACCGTGTTTTCCTGCCTAGATCTGGCTGACATTCTTCGAGGGGCGCTACCTCATCTTGCTCATGGGCGCCTTCTCCATCTACACCGGCTTCATCTACAACGAGTGCTTCAGCAAAGCCACTGCCATCTTCCCCTCTGGCTGGAGCGTGGCCACCATGGCCAACCACTCCTCCTGGAGGTGGGGTCCCAGCCCTGTGCCCCCTGCCCGGGTCCCCATCTCCCCGCTCGCACTGACACCCTTCACTCTGTCCCCAGCTCTGAGTATCTCGCCACCCACCCCTCGCTCACCCTGGACCCCAATGTTACCGGTGTCTTCCGAGGGCCGTATCCATTTGGGATCGACCCAGTTAGTGTCCCATGGGAATGACAACGAGGTGGGACCCTCTTTGCGGTGGTGCAGAGTCTCACCCACCTTGCTTGTGACAGATCTGGAGCTTGGCCACCAACCACCTCAACTTCCTCAACTCCTTCAAGATGAAGATGTCAGTGGTGCTGGGCATCGTGCACATGGGCTTCGGTGTTGTGCTGGGGGTCTTCAACCACGTGTGAGTCCTTGGGCTGCACCCACGGGCTCTGGTCATGCCAAGGGGACCGGAATTGGACTCACCTGGATAGGATGGGGTGGCAACTGGGGTCTTGTACCCCTGCGCCTCGGTGGGTGCTGAGGAGGTGCGAGGGCGAGGAGGGACAGGCTGAGCATGGCTGATGCCCTCCCACCCAGGCACTTCAAGCAGCATCACCGCCTGGTCCTGGAGTTCCTCCCAGAAATTATTTTCCTCCTGGCTCTTTTTGGCTACCTGGTCTTCCTCATCTTCTACAAGTGGATCAAGTTCAGTGCTGCTGACTCCCTGGTGGCCCCCAGCATCCTCATCCACTTCATCGACATGTTCCTATTCACCTCCAATGCCGAGAACCTCCCACTCTACCCGGGGCAGGTACCACCCCACTGCCCCGGCAGGCACCTGCTCCCCACCCCGGCTGGGAGAATGGCTGTCAGGAGTGGGGCTGTTCTCAGAGGGAGTAGACCCTAAAATGCTGTCCTTGTGCCACAGGTGCCAGTGCAGACGGTGCTGGTGCTGCTGGCGCTGGCGTCAGTGCCCGTCCTGCTCCTGGGGACGCCGCTGTACCAGTGGTGCCGGCGGCGTGCCCCGAGGATGGTAAGGCCAAGGGCCATGGGGGGGTCCATGGGGATCACAGGGAGGTCTCACCGCTGGTGCTGTCCTGGTGCAGTCGCTGGCCATGGGGGAACAGGAGCCGCTGCTGGAGGGGCAGGAGGCTGGGAACTCCGTCAACGCCACCAAGGAGGATGTGGAGAGTGGGGGGCACAGCCCTGACGACAAGGTGAGGAGCATCCAGGCGGGCTTTGGTGGTGGGATGAGGGTGTCTGTGTCCCCACTGATGTCCCTTGTCCCCTCTCTCCCTGCAGCATTTGGACTTCGCTGAAATCTTCATGCACCAGGCAATCCACACCATCGAGTACTGCCTGGGCTGTGTCTCCAACACGGCGTCCTACCTGCGGCTCTGGGCGCTCAGCCTGGCACACGCCCGTGAGTCCCCTTGGTCCCCCCTTGTCCCACTCAGAGCCAGGCAGACCCTCACTCTCCTCCTCCTGCTCTGATCCCTGCTGTTCCCAGAGCTCTCAGAGGTCCTGTGGACCATGGTGATGCGGAACGGCTTTGTGGGGCTGAGCTACGTGGGTGGTGTGGTGCTGGTGCCCGTCTTTGCCGCCTTTGCCGTGCTGACTGTGGCTATCCTGCTGGTGATGGAGGGGCTCTCTGCCTTCCTCCATGCCCTGCGCCTGCATTGGTGAGCCCCCAAAGCTGACGGGGGTGCTGGTTGGGTCTGGGGGGGGTGATGGACTCCCCAGAGCACTCCTCAACCCTCTCTCCTCGCCAGGGTGGAGTTCCAGAATAAGTTCTACGTGGGTGCCGGGTACAAGCTGTGCCCCTTCGCCTTCGCCCCGGACACCTGGGAATAGCCATGCCACCGGGATTCCAGGGGCTTGGAACATCAGCTGCACCCCAAATTCCCCCCCACTGGCCCCCTGGAGCCTCCTTGGTGGTGAATAAAGCCGTCCCTGTGTCTCCCCCCAGGTCTTTGTTGCCATTGCTTGGGTAGGAGGTGCAGGGGGGGCTTGGGGGTGCCCCCTGTCACTGCTGGCTGTAACCAAAGGTGGGGGCTGCGGTGGGGCCGTAGGTGCTGAGTGGAGGGAAGGTGGGCAGGGGGTAGGGCAGGGTGCGGGGTTTGGCTCCCACATAGACACCAGGGGGGCAGGTGAGGGGCTGGAAGGTGGGTGCAGGGAGCTCGGGGAAACTGGGGGGTGCTGCTGGTTGTTGGGGGACAGCAGCCAGAGCAGCCCCATGGCTGCGTGGAGCCCCTGCAGGGGGGAGAGGCAGCAGCAGGGGCTCAGCCCCCCCGCCAGCCCCCCTACCTTTCTCCTGCTTCTCGGGACGGGGGGGCAGTGGGGCAGCCCGGGCACGGGGCATCGCACCCAGCAGGGACCCTGCCGGCACCCCACACCTGCAAGAGACATGGGGTGGGGGCTCAGGGGGGTGCCTCGACATTCTCACCATGCTGTGGGATGATGTCCCAGGGGTGCCTTACCATGGCTCGGGGTCGCCGTCCCGAAATCCCTTGGCAAAGGGGTTGCTGGCGATCTTCAGCTGGGTGATCTGCGGAGGGGAGCAGGGTCAGGGAGCTCCTGGGAGGGTGCCCCAATTTCCTTCTGGCTGGTGCTCACCCGGTGGTTCTGGTAGGCTGTCACTGCCATGAACTGGGTCTCGGGGAAGCTGAAGGACTTGAAGTTCTGGTGGGCGAAGCGCTCGCTGTCGCGCCGCGGGTCCACAAAGACGACGTGGAAGCGGGGCTGGTAGCGGTGCATGGAGTTGAGGATGATCTAGGGGTGGGAAAGAGGAGGTGGCAGGATCCCCCTGGGCAGGGATGCATTGTGTCCCCCCCGTCACCCACCCCGCAGTGGGGTCCTCACGTGGCCGTTGTCGTCCAGGAGGTTGTTGGTCAGCTTGAGCTTGTCGAAGGACACGATCTGCCGCATCCACTGGGCTCCCTTGGCCGGGGAGTCAGGGTGGAAGTGGACACGGCCAGGAGCCGCCGGCTCAGCCCGGCCCGCCGCCAGCCAGGATGAGCTGTGGAAGGCATATCTGCAGGGCAGGGAGGGGCTCAGCACCCCCAGGTCTGGTTCCCTGCCCCTGTTGCCCCATTCCCACCTGTATCTCTTGTCGTCCAGCGGGATGAAATCCATGAGCAGCACATAGTCGGCCAACGGATCCAACCCTGAGAGCTTCACCTGAAAGGTGGGGAACATCCTCCTGCACAGAGAGGGGGGTGGGAAGGGGGTGCCCTCCCACCTTTGCAGCCCTCCAGGCTGCTCCAGTTCCCACCTGCCTGCCTTGGTGACGATCATCTCAGTGCCCAGGCGGTTGAACTCCTCCCAGAGGCTGCCCATCTCCAGCCGTGCCGCGGCGTGGCACACGTGCCGGTTCTTACCGCTGGCCGCCGGCCCCTCACCAGCCCACTCGAGGCTGGGGGTGCACGGAGGCCCCTCACCCGGGCCTCGCAGGAAGGCTGCGGAGGGTTGAAGGGGTGTTGGTCAGGGAAGCAGGGTCACCCCATCGCACCCTCCCTCCATGGAGATAGTGGCAGGATCAGGGTGTCCTGTCCCCCACCAGAGCGTGTTTTTTCCCCCACCATTTATCTCACACCCCAAAACACCACTGGGTGCAGGGAGTGTTGTCCCGGGTGGGTTTTACCTGCCATGGGTGTGGTGGGAGGGCAGGAGGTGTCCATGGCTCCGTTCCCCGGCATGGTGGCAGTGGGACCCTGCCAAAGCCCCTTCCCAGTGCAGCGCTGGCTCCGCAGTGTTCCTGCAGCCTGCCGGGGGTTTTATGCCCCAGCTCAGGGATGGAGAGGCGGGGGCTGGAGCCGAGGTGGTCCTTGGGGCCTGGAGCACGGCCCCCTTCCCCAGCCTGCCTTCATTCCTTGACATGGTGATGATGGACGGGAGGCGCGCAGTGGCACCGCTGGGACCACCACCACTCCCCAAACAGAGCTTGGGATGCCCCAGGCTGCGAGGGGATATCTTTCTTGGGGTCTCCTCATCCTTTCATATCACAGATCTGAGCGGGGGAGGCAGGGGCTCCCCCAGGCAAAGCCCCTCTCTGTACGTGGCCGTCACCACCTGATATTGAAAACCACGGTGAGGTGTTGAGGCATTGGCAAAGATCTGCTGCTCCGGCAGAGTTTCTACAGCTCTGGAGGGAGGAACGAGCTGCCCCCTCCCCATAAACCCCTGCAAGGTGGGTCCAGTCTCTGCCCTGGTCCTGGGACCCCCCGTGCCCCTCATTGCAGTGACAGCGGGAGATGGATGGGGACAAGTGGGCGCCGCAGGGCTGGGGGCTCTTTGTGGGAGGTGACAGACACCGGGATGGGACATTATAGGGGAAAAGCAGGGGGGTTACTCCGGAGCCCCTCTACTTCCCTCCAAACTCCACTGGGGCCATGGACACTGTCATAGCCCAGCACGGAGTGCATTCCAGAGGGATGAGGGATGCTGAGGCTCTGGGAGAGTCTGGAGGACCAGGGGATGTCCTTGTGGGGATGCCGGTGGCTTTCTGTACCTGTTGGTGTCCCAGTGATGGTGGCATTGGCCTGAACTCCCTCCCTGCTCTGCACAGAGCTGGGTATTTTCTTCCAGCTGTGACTCAGCCTTCTGTCCTGCCTTGGGTTCGGCACTTGAATCCTTCCCATGTCCATCGTAACACAGAAGGGACCCTGTGTCCCCAGGCAGTTGGGGCAGCCAAGGGGGCAGCCCAGGCAGCTCCAGCATTTGGGACCAGGGCTGGGACTGATGTGAAGCAGGGAGGAACCACCTCCCCAGGATCCCCCCTCATCCCCCACACGTCTGTGCCCTGCGGAGCCAGCTCAGCCCCATCCATCTCCCGCTGTCAGCCAGGCTTGGCTGCGGGGCCGGTATCGAGCGCCAGATGAGGAGGTGCGAGAGAGGCAGAGCTGACAGCGGGCAGGAGGATGGAGGGGGCTCAGCCCTGGGCAGGATTGGATCTGCCAGGGCTCATACGCAGCTCCTGGACCTCCTGGGTGAAACTGGATGGGCTTTAAGGTCCTTTCCCAGTCCAAGCCATTCCAGGATTCTCTGGTTGGTGTAGATGACTGCAGGTGGGTTTCCTAAACCCATTTTGAAGCACATGATACAAAATGGTTTTTCAAAATGAGCTTTTTTGTTCCCAAATGGGCAAATGGGAGCCAGAAAAAAAACTTCAAAAAAGGGAAACTGAATCTTTCCCATGAGGAACAATTGCCCCAGACAGCAGGACAAGCTGGACAGAGCTGTGGAGGTTGTGGTGGCCACCAAGATGAAGCAGGAGAAAAGCATTGGCAGATGGTCAGATGACTCCCTGCAATGAGCCTCTGACTCAGCTGGAATGGGGAAGTAAAAGCTGCTTGGGAGGGCAGTGAGGGGAGAAGAGGAATTGACCCTGTTTTGCAGGGACTAGCGAACAGCTGGTGTGGTGGGGGGCAAGAGGGAAGTGAGAAGGTGGGAAGTGACAATACTCATTTCTCAACCAGAAATACACATGTCTGTTTGGTCAGAGTGGGCAACTCAAGCAGCAATTGGCTCTTCATTTATTTTATTTATTAATTCTTAATTTTTTCTTTAATTTGTAAAACCCCAACTGAGAAATGAGGAAGAGAATTTTAGCAGATAAAGTTATACCCTGGAGGTGTCCAAGGCTGGGTTGGCCAGAGCTTGGAGCACCCTGGTTTAGTAAAAGGTGTCCATGCCCATGGCAGGGGCTGGGACTGGATGGTCTTTAAGGTCCTTTCCAATCCAAACAATTCCAGGTTCTAGGATCTCCTCTAGGGAATGTGAAGTGCAAAAGAAAATTGATAATTGCAAAGATAAAACAATAGTTTTCCTAATTATGTCCATTACTTCAAATTAATTGTTTTTTCCCCTCCTATATATAATAAATAAAAGATATATTATACAAGTATAATTATGTATAATTAAAAAGTCATATAGAAATAGTGAAGAATTTAAAAAGTCTTTCAAACTCAAGTCTTCAACAAACCCCTTTGATTTTGTTTCACTCCTCCTTGCACCATTGTGTACACGAGTGGCATCGCTCCGGCTCTGCAGGCATCCATTGTGATGTGCCGTGGGGATCCCATCCCTAAAACCCGGGAGAGAAACCTCGGGATTCATCCCAAGGCTTCTGGGGAAGGCTCATTTTGTTTTCAGGTGCTTCGGAGACCCTTTGGCAACTGTTCATGTGGGGAAGGTGTAAAACTTAAAATCTTCCAGCCACGTTAGAGGATGGAACAGGAAAAAACTTCCTGGTTTTGGCAAGACCGATGGGGCTCGAGGACTTCAACTCAAGGACCTGTGAGTATCTTGAGTCAAGCTGCCATTAACTAAAGGGTGGAACTTTAAGTGGTTTTGGGGCAATTTTTTTGCTGGATGGGAACAGTCATAAATTGGATTAGGAGGGGGTGGTTTACCCTTGAAGCTTCACATGGGTGAACTTGCAACCAAGAATGTTCATTTTAATTGACCCAGGTTGATTGGAAATCACTTCAATGGTGTCTGTTGTTGATTTAATACAACACTAATTAACGTGGAAAATTAAGGCATGATGTTATTGTATTTGTTATTGTATTTATTTGTCCCTAAATAAGAACATCTCCTCCTCCTCTACAAAACGTCATCCCTTCTAGGGATGGGGCAGGGCTTGGAGCAGCCTGGGATAGTGGAAGGTGTCCCTGCCCATGGCAGAGGGTTGGAACGAGATCAGCTTTAGGATCCCTTCCAATCCATTCCAGGATTCCATAATTCTGTGTGTTGTATTCAGATGCACCTGGCTCATTTGATGCCTCCAAACCTCCCACACCATCTCCTCTCCGGCCTGTCTCTTTCCACCCAGGCAAGGCTGATTTTCCACCCCAGCTGCAGTTTTCTGATCATTCCGGCTTCCAGGTTTCAGGACTTGAGTCATCTCAGCCCAGGACTCATCCTCTCTCCTTGTAGGCTTGGAATGAGTCACCACAGGTTCCCCTGATGGAGACAACAATGTGTCTGGGGGCTTTGACTCATCTGATCTATTTTAAACATTTTTTTATGGAAAAATGGCATGGATTTCTCCACTTGCTGCCTGATGGTGAAGGGTTGCAGGGTGACACAGTCACGTGGGAAATGCAGGATTTATTCAGAGCAGGCACACTCCAGGCACAGGCTGAAGAGTCAATTTGAGCCTCAAGGGCTTAAATTCAGACTATAATCATCATCAGGAAGTGTAAAAATAATTTTGCAGCAGGAGAGTTCCTGAAGGGTTTTCCCTTTATCCCAGTTTGCAGTTGGAACACTTCTCTAAATCCTGGGCTGTCTCCCCATTCCCGAATCTTGATTTCCTATATCAATTCTTTTTATAAGTTTATTTATATATAAAATAATATTAAAATAATATCTATGTTATATATGTATATAGAAGTAGGCAATCAATCCTCAAGTTTCCATTTAACTTTCTGAAACTGATTTGATTTGTTTAACTAATTGTTTTTATTTATCAGTGCAGGTTTCCTCTTAAGGAGCTGCTTCCAAAGTAACCAGTTCCCAAATCATTCCAGGATTCTGTGTGAATGTGTGTGGTTCTCACTGATACATGGCACGTCTTCTTCTAGGCTACCTTGAGCATGTTGATCCATCCAATTCTGCCCTGAGATGTCACAGGATATGAAAACCTGCTTCAGCTGTACCTGGGAGGAAAGAGGAGCCAAAATCTCCCTTCAGGCATGTTTGCATTGGGTATAGGGAAGGAATTATTCCATGTGAGGGTGCTGAGGCCCTGGCACAGGTTGCCCAGAGCGGGGTTGCCATCTGTGGCTGCCCCTGGATCCCTGGAAGTGTCCAAGGTCGGGCTGGACAGGCTGATCTTGGTGAGTCCAACTGCCTTGCACAAGGATCTTATGGAAGTCGAGTAGGAAGGCAGGTGCCACAATGGAGATCTTTACCCCAGGACAAGGATGAATATTCCACACAGAGTGCAGACCAAGCACCAGCCTCTCAGCAGGGATGAAATCCAATCCCTGCTTTTTAATTGAATTAATTTCCTTTCAATGTCTTGGATCTTTCACACCAAGCAAAGATGGTTTGTTGAGCAAGAAAGAGTGAGGCTGAACTTGGATTCATCAAGAAATCGAGGTCAGTTCTCTGACAGGGGCAGATTTCCAGAGCTAGGCAGGTGGATGCTGTCCCCAGGGAGGACTCAGCCCCCAAACTGCTCGATTTTCATTAGCTGTAACATCTCCAGCACCATCCCGGTGCCACCTTGCCTCCGGCATGTCCTCGTGGGTGATGAAAAGCAGCTCTAAATCCTCATTATAGCAGCAGGAGACCAGACACATCGCTTCTGGGACATCCGAAATGGGATGTCAGATTCTGGGGATGAAACTCAGCCCTTCAGCCAAGGCTTATCCAATAATGATCATTTTTAGGTTTGGATCCATTTGTCAGGAGCCTGCGGTGCCTACCCTTGGTTTACTCTCTGGTGTAACACTGTCAAGCCATGATTAATGTTATCCAGGAGAAAAATCAATGTTTATTTATTCTATCTGTCACAGAGTGGGATTTTAGGAGCTGCTGATCTCTCCCTGGTGAGCGGCAAGACGGAGCCTGACTTTTTCTTTTAGCTCCAAACGAAGCATCACATCTAAAGCACAGTGAGGTGAGACAAAGCCCAGCTCTTACTCCTAGCGCTTTCACCTTCCTGGGACATGGGGAGCATCTATTTATTCCTCAAGTGCTCTGGCTGGACTGAGAGCACTCATAAGATGAGGGGTATTTTCACTTTTCCAGCAGGTACTGGGAAAATCGTGCATTTCCACGTACGAATGGTCGGAGGAGCAGTAAGAAGCAGCCTTGCGGTTTTCTTATGACCCATCCTAGTGCGGTATTACTCTCTTTAGCGCCCCAAATATTCTCATTTCCTGGGGTTCCCGCCGGGGCCCAGCGTGAGGGGCGGCGCGCAGGGGGCGCCCCCCTGTGGACCGAGCGCGGTACCGCACACCAGGAGCTCGCGCATGCGCAGAGGCGGAAATGGCGCTCGCAGTACAGCGCATGCGCAGTCCGGTCGTGCCCGCCCCCCGTGTGTCTCAGTGCTGCCGCCGTGTGGGAGCGGCCGGCGCTGCAGGCCCCAAATATTCCCCCGTCAATGCCGAGGGGCGCTGCCCTGACCTGCTGCAAAAGGAGGAACGAGCGAGTTCTGGATTAGCGGGAGGATGTTTCTGGAATGGAATTTGTTTCAGGAAAGCCCATCTAAACTCTTGCTTTCCGATTCTGCAGCAAAGAACACGTCCAGAACTGGCTCCTCGGCCTCATGGACCTTGTCAGCGCCCGGGCTTGTCTGGGAATGGGAACGGCTCTTGGGAGCTCTGGCAGAGCAGCTGCAGACCAGGCGAAATCAGAAATGGGATTGTTTTGGCTGCTGCTGCTTGTGCATTTATTTTCAAGATGTTCCTCTGATCGATCTGTGTCACAGTAGCTTCCTGGAGCTGGAGTAATTTCCTAGCAGGGAACTTGACTTGGAAGATGCATTCCAAACTTTTGTCCACATTTATTTTATCTCCCACATGCAGTCGCCTAAAGAAGCAGAGATGGGTTGTTGCTAACAAAAAAACATCCAAATTAATCGGTGGTAGAGGGCTTAAAGTGTGAGTGGAGGTGCCTTTAGGACACTTCCAATTCCTTGGTATATGAATGGAATTTAAATGAAATAGCCAAATCCTGACAAGCTTCTATGAGCTCCAAAGCCTCTG
>NC_031774.1:3866857-3879393 GCF_001522545.3 Parus major | reverse complement strand
GCTCCCAACCTTGGCAGTGCTGCTCCCTGGAATAGTTTTTATTTGAATTTACATGAATTCCCCACTGGAATCCCAGTCACAGCCCCCCAGATCAATGTGCAGTTGAAGGTCTTACACCCTGACCAGGACAATTTCCTGTTTCTAGGCATGGAAAATGGGGGAAAACTCAGACTGGACTGGAGCCAGAATCCAGAATGGGGGAGTGAGGCAGCGAGCTCAGCCCAGGCTGGGGTTGGCACAGGGGGTGTTCCCCGTTGGATGGAACCCGTGTGGAACAGATCCTGCTTTTCCTTTGTCCAAGGTCCGATGGCAAAGGATTGGATTCACGGCCCACTCACAAGTGGGGCCTGGAGTGAAAATGGTTCTGTTAAAATTAGGCAAAGAATGCAATAAGAAAAAATGGGCATCCTTTTTATGTATGAAAAAAGTAGAGAAAAAATGTTGAAAAGGGGCATTTTTATTTGATGCCACCTTTCATTTTTTGGAGATAAAAACCTACAGTGAGCAATCAGAAGCTTGGAAGCCAGGAGCCTTTGACATCCACAGAAAATTTCCATTTTCTCGTCTCTTTCAGGACAGGAAAAACCACTTAACTCGTCCCATCTCTGCCCAAAGCTTTGGTGTTTGAGCAGCCAAACCCAACGGTTTCTGGCCCCACTGCCCCCTGGTCGTGCCCGAGGTGTGGAGTGAGTCCCCAGTTATCCCCACTCCCCTTCCCAGTTAAGCCCAGCACATCCCAAAGGCTCTTATGGGAATATTTATCCTTTACTTCCCTTTGTGATAACTTAATCTCCATCCTGCCATGAGCCATTCCTCGATTCCTTCTGGAGCAAACCCCATGGCAGAGGCAGTTTGCAAAGGAGCCCAGAGCTGTGTTTGGAGCAGGGAGAGCTGAGAGCTGCATCTGCCTGTGCTGCCCCAACCTGGCAGCATCCACATGGAACAGCCTGGGGAGATGGGATCAGGTGGAACAAAATCCCTTCATGGAAGAGGTTTTCTCCTGTGCAGATCAGGCATGGGGCAGGCAGTGAACTTTGGAAATCAGCTGATTTCCCCCAGGAAGCATCACTCACATCAGCATGAATGACATGATCTGCACCCACTGCTCAGGATTCGCCCAGCCAAAATCAAGAGTAAGGGTTGGTTTGGTTTGAGAACTTAAAATAACTTTGAAAGAGATCACCTTTTTCTTCTTCCTTTCTTTCAGATGCTGGAATTGCCTCTGTGGATGTGAGCTGCAGAGAACTGCCAGGCCTCAGTGGCCGTGAGTTTGTGTTCTCACTGGGAAACTGGAAATAATTATTAATTAATTAATTGCAGAAATGTTTTCTGAAACCTTTCCCCTTTGCTGGTAGATCTTCTCATTCTGTCTTTGAACTTACAGCTGTTCCCTGCTGTCATTTGTCCTGCCTGAACTCCTCACAGGAAAACCTGGCATAACTTAGAGGGGACAGAGGTGACATTTTTAGCTGAAAACCTGGAGTAATTGAGAGGAGTCACAAGAACTGTTTGTAGGAAGATATGAGGGGATGTCCAGGGCAGCGAGGTGGCATTTTTGAGGGGAAAACTGAGATGATGTTTAGGGGAGAGAGTGCCCATTTTTGGGGAAGAAAAGAGTTAATCAATATTGTACAGGAAGGAGAATTTTGGGGGTACAACTCAATATAATCTGTAGGGATTAATACAGAATGAATATTAATATAATGAATATTTTGGAGTAAAAACGAGGTACTCAGTAGTAGACAAGTTAGGAAAATTTTGGAGACAAAACTTGAGAAAATCTCAAAAGCAGAGAATGAACAATGAGGGAAAAATGGGGTGATGAGTACTGAGCTTGTAGGGAAAATTATGTGGATAAATCAGAGCTGATCTCTAGAGGAGAGCATGAACATATTGAAGTAACATGAGGGAATCAGTCATGGACAGATGGGGAAATTTTGGGGGACAAAAATAATATGAAATAATCTGTAGGAAGGAGATTTTGATGTAAAAAATGAGGTCATCAGTAGTAGACACATGGAAAAATTTGTGGCAAATCTTGAGAGAAGCTACGTGGTAAAAAATAAATATATTGAAGGGAAAATGAGAGAATCAGTAGTGAACAGGTAGGGGAATTTTAGGGGGAAAAACAAAATAATCTAAAGGTTGAGAATGAATATTTTAAGGTAAAATGAGGTAATTAACTGGGGACAGGTAAGGAAAATTTTGGGGTAAAATTGGAGTAAATCTCTAGGGAAAAGTGAACAGTGACATAAACTGAGGACGTCACTGGGGGTAGACAAAGAAATTTTTGGCGTAAAACTTGGAAAGATCTGTAGGGCTGAGAATTAACACATTGAGGTAGAAATGAGGTGATCAGGAGTGGACCAGCTAGGGAGAATTTGGGGGGAGAACCCTGAGCTAATATGTAAGAAGGTGATGTGTTTTTGAGAAAAACTGATGTGATATGTAGGGGAGAGAATTTGGGGATAAAACAGACATAACTTGTGTGCTTTTGGTTTTAAAATCTAGTTAGTAGACAGGGGACAAACCAGACATTTTGGTAGTAAAATCTGAGTTAATCTGTGGGTGAAAGAATGAATATTTTGAGTTTAAAAGGAGGTAATCAGTATTGGGCAGGTAAGGAAAATTGAGGGGGTAAAATGTGAGATTATCTCTTGGAAAGAGCAGGAACATCCTGAGGTAAAATTGCTGTGGACAGGTGGGTAAATCTGGGGGGTAAGACTTGAGGGAATATTTTGAGGTAAAAATGAGGTACTCAGTGGTGGAGAGGTAGGGAAAGTTTCAGGGGTAAAACTTGAGGTGATCTGTAGCAGAGAGAATGCACTTCATGGGGTAAACTGAGATAATCAGTTATAGACAGGTAGGGAAATTATTGGGGGGTAAAAATTGAAAGCATCCATCAGGTAAGGAGTGAAAATATTGAGGTGAAAATGAGGAAATAGGTAGTGGAGAGGTAGGGAAAATTTTGGAGGTAAAGGTTGTGGTAATTGCCAGAGTAAAGAAAGAATGCTTTATTGTAAAAAAATGAGGGAAACAGAAGGGGACAGACAGGGAATACTGGGGAGGGAATGTGAAATAATCCCCAGGGAACAGAATGAACATCATGAGGTAAACTGAGGTAATCACTTGTGGACAGGTAATGAAAATTTTGGGCACAGAAACTGCTATTTTCTCCAGGATGGAGAATTAGTGTTTTGAGGTAAAAAACGAGGTAACTAGTAGTGAACAGGTAGGGAAGACCTTGAGGGGTAAAACTTGGAATAATTTTAGAAGTATTTTGGAGAAGATATCTGATATAATTTGTAGGGGACAAAATGAACATTAAGTGGATGAGACAGACAAAACCTGTGTGGTTCTCACTTTTAAAAATAGGTAATACATAGATGACAAAAAGCTGGTTGCTGGGATTGATAATTCCATACATTTGGCTGCTGAAATTTCGCAGCCCAGGGGCTTTGGTTGACAGGGCAGCACAAAGATTGTTCTGTGTGGTGGCCAGATCTGGGGTTCAGCTTTGCTAGTTAAGATGAATTATAGCTATAGCCCTGAATTCCCTGCTGAACTCCTGCTGGAATAACCTTACAGTGCCTCATGCAGCATGGATATTCCCATACAGAGCTGCCTATTTAACACCAGCTGGGCCAGGAACCAGCAGAAGTTCCAAGGAAGCTCAGTGGAATGGAGACAAGGACAGGTTTATATTCCATAGAATTTGCTATTTCTAACCCTCATCCCCCAGCCCAATGTCCCTGGGGGGCACCTGACAGAGTTCCCTGGAATTCAGCAGATTCCACCCCCCTGAGCACGGGCTCCAGTTGATGTTTTAAAGCAGAAGGCGGTGGCCAGACGCACTCCCAGCCCGTGCTGAGGGAGCCCCTGTGCCCACGGGAGAACATCTCTCCCTGCAGAAGCTGAGTTCATTCCAGAGTCTCAGGAGTGGCCTCTGGAAGTCCTTTTCCCTGAGGAAAGCGATGCAGATCCCTGCCTTCAAGGCACCTGCAGTGTGGCCCACCTGTGAAAGCTTTCTATTGGTTCTGCAGTTCCAGCTGGCTCCCTGAAAATGTCCAAATGTAATCCAAACAAATTTGTCTGATTGTAACCTGTTATTTTAGGGCATCTCCGAGGGCATTGCTTGGGATTTAATTTCTGTGAGGGAAATTCCCTTGGCTGTAACACTGCTGATGGAGGATGTCCCCAGGCTGGAAGGGAAGGGATTGGGGGTGGCTGGGACAGATCTGGTGGGTGTGGGCCCTCCCTACTCCCCCCTGGACTCCCTCCTGAGGAGGGGGCCCTCCCTGACCCCCAGCCTGGTACCCACAACACCAGAGGAATCTTTTTGGAACTTTTTATTCAGTCTAGGCAGATAATTCTCATAGAGAAACCCCAAAAATAAAGGATACGGGGTCGGGCCAGGCAGTGTTCTGCTTTAAATTAAAATGCATTGGGGAAAAATAAATCTGTGGAACAGCTCACTCACCCTACTGGACCGGGTTCTGTGTGATCAGCTGTGATTCCTGCTGTTCACATGGGATTTGCAGCCTGTGAGACTCCAATGAAATGCCAGGTTCTGAGCACAAGAGAACATAATGGCAAACCTCTCTGGATCAGGCAGTGTACCAAGGGTCTGGCAGTGCCCAGCTTTCCTGGCTGTAATTTGGGGGGGGGTCCCAGCACAGCCCCCCCAGCACATCCCGCTGCTTCCTTGAGTCTCCTTTAACCAGGATCCTTTTTTGGAGTGGGGGCACCCAAACCCAGCAGAACTGGCTTTAATCAGTTTTGGGGGAATCTCCCCTCTCCCCTCCTCACCCAATTCCCACTGCCAAAACCCAGCCTGAGGCTCAGCTCCCCATCCCCTCAATCTCTCCAAGGAACTCCACTTGAATTTCCCAATCCAGCAGGGTAGGAGTGCTGTTCTCCTCACTTTGTAGCTTAATTGCAGTAACTGTTTAAGAAATAATTAAAAGAAATTGAAAGAACAAAGAGACAATAAATAAGAACTGCCAGCTCCAACCAAGGGGCGCTCAAGCCACTTCTCAATGATTTGCTTTAATTAACCAATGTAAATGAAGCAATTAAGATCACATCAACCCATTATTCTTTTTAATCGAGTTCTAGAGAAATACTGCAGAATAGAAAAGAACCTTTTTAACCCCCAAAGCTCTTCTAGGAGTCCCACAGGGCAGGGCTGCACTTTACCCCCAAACAGAGAACTGGGAGAAAAAACAAACCCAGACTGAGATTCCTGGGAGATTGGTGCAGCTTCTGCCAGCCAGAATCCTTGGTCTGAACACACAGCTGTAAATCCCAGGAACCTGGGACATCATCAATATCCTCAGGGGACTTTTTACTAAAAGCAGATTTCCACAGAGAACTAATGAAATACAGAAAATGAAATGGAAATGTAAAGGAACAGCTCCCTCGAGCCAGGAGGTTGCAGCATCCAAAGAAAATGAACAGAAAGGTTATGGATTGGGACCACCACCAATCCCAAATTCCTCATGTAGAATACGACTCTTTTTTGGTTTATAAATCACTTTTTAGTGGACAAACCCTTCAGTTTTGCTTCCAATTCACCAAGTTCCCAACTGTGGCCACCAAGACTCTGCTGCACCATGTGCACGGTGGGATCCAGGGAAACACACAGGGTATGGTCCTCTGGGAATGTTGCTGAGGAAGCACAGGGACCTCAGCTGTGCCTGCAGCCCAGAGGGAGATCTCTTCCCAACAGCTCCGGCTGTGCTCGGTGTGTCCCGATGGTTCCCACACTGACACACCACAGCTTCCTCTGCCTGCTGCCTTGGGAAGTATCCCTAAGGTGCCACCAGGAACGGAGCCTCTTACAGACACAGTCTTGGGATTCAGGGGAAGAGAAGGAGTTTTCATTCTTTAGCATCTCCCACTCCATCGGCATTGATAGCAAACATGGCTTCAGCCTCGGGAAGACACGGAGAGTCATAGATTTTACAGATCCTGGTCTCACCTCGGCCTTTCCGCAGGTACAGCCTGACAGGGAGAGGGAAGGAAACAGGTCAGGATGGACAGCCTGCTCCCAGAAAATCATCCTAATCCATAAAGGGGTAAACAGAGCTGTAGGAACTTCCTGAGATGTTCATTTCCCTGCAGACTGAGGCCCCAGAGTGGTGCTGAACTGAAGCACAGACTATGGAAACCCTGGAAGTAAAAGCTACTCAGCCAATTCCATAAAACATTCCCAACCCAGGCTCCTGGGATACGACCAACTCTTGTCTCACCTGGTGGTGGAAGCATGAGCGATGATATTGCCTCCAATGGGCTTTTTGGGATCTGCAGCAAACATGGCAGCTCCATCCACCTGTGCCACCACCTGGTTCGTGATGACAACAGCCACTCCAAACTGCAGGAGAAACAGCCCAAAGCCAATTATTTCTCACAATCGGAACAGAAAAGCAGGGAAAAGGACACAGGAGCACTCCTGGTGACCATAACTGTGGGATCCAGCCTCTCCAAACCAATGGAAGCAGAGGTGGAGACAAAGCCCTTGGGACCAAATTGCTGGGGTTTGTAAGAAAACCACTGAGTTTTACTTTGGCAATCATATTGGGTTTGTATGACCAGGATTTGGTAGCAGGGGGCACAGAGGTGGCTTCTGTGAGAAGCTGCTGGAAGCTTCCACCATGTCTGGCAGAGCCAATCCCAGGATGGCTCCAAAAGGGACATGCTGCTGGCCAAGGCTGGGCCAATTAGAAATGGTGGCAGTGCCTCTGTAGTAACAGATGTAAGAAAAAATCAAAACAAAACTTGTGGTGCAGCTTCAATTCCAGCTGGAAAAGAGTAGGAGTGAGAATATGAGGAGAACAAGATGCAGACACCAAAGGCAGTGAAGAAGGAGGGGGAGGAGGTGCTCCAGGCACCAGAGTTGAGATTCCTCTGCAGGGCGTGGTAAGGACCGTGGTGAGGACCATGGTGATCCTCCCTGCAGCCCATGGGGATCCACAGGGGATGCAGAGATCCACTGGCAGCACGTGAAGGAACCCCATGCTGGAAAGGGTGGATGCCTGGAGGAGGATCCAGAGGGAGATCCAGTGGAGAGAGGGGCCCTGTGTCCAGTCTGGAGCAGCCTGTCCTTGAAGGACTGACCCATGGAAGAGTGACCCACACTGCAGCAGCTCAAGGGGCACTGTTGCCTGTGGGATGGACTCAGATTGCAGCAGTTCACAGGGAGCTGCTGCTTGTGAGATGGAGCCACATCAGAGAAGTTTGTGGAGACCTGTCTCCTATGGGAAAGACCCCATGGTACAGCAGGGGAAGGACTCTTCTCCCTCAGCAGTGGGAGAAGCCTTGGGTGGATGAACTGACCAAACCCCCCATTCCCATCTCACTGTGCCACTGGCACAGGAGGTAGAGCTGAGAAAGACGGAGAAGTGATGGCAAAGTGTTTTTAAGAGCTTATTTTACTTCTCATTATCCTGCTCTGAGTTTGTTAGTAATGAAGTCACTTCAAATCTCTAAGTTGAGCCTGTTTTTCCCTTGATGGTAATTGATGAGTGTTTTCTCCCCGTCCTTAACTCACAACTCTCCATTACATTTTCTCTCCTCTGTCCAATTGCAGAGGGTGAGTGAGTTGCATTCATGGGTGCCTGATGTTTGGCCAGCATCAACCCACGACACAAAGCCCAGCCAATGCTCACCTCGTCCGCCAGGCGCAGCAGCATCCGCAGGAACCTGGCCAGGTGCATCTGCCTGGCGGAGAGCTCCCCCCTTCCCGAGTAATCCGTGCGGTACAGGGCTGTGGCACTGTCCACGATCAGCAGCGCGTACCTGGGAAAGGGCAGGCAGGGCTGTAATTCTCAGTTCCAATCCCAAACTGCCTGCACAGCTCTCCTGGGAGCTTGGAAATCATCAGTACTGTTTCTAACCACAGTTCTAAACTGAGCTTCCAAGTCGCTCCTCAGGCTGGCACTGAGGAACCATGAATTCCCTGTGTTTGTACAGCCACATCAGCTGAAGCCAGTTGCTGGCACCCAGAATTCCAGCAGCAAGAGGTGCTGCTGACACCTGACTGCCCATGGAGCCAGCTGGATCCTGGGAGAAGCCAAAAGCTAATCCAATGTGTAAACAAAATCCATTAAATCAGTGTAATTACCGTGATTCAGCCATCATGGCCGAAGCCTGGTACAGCAGCTGCGTCTGGTGGTCGGTGTTAAAGCCCCGAGCATAGGCCACGTTGTCCAGGACATCGCTGCCAGACAGGCCATACCTGCAAAATCAGGGAAAATAAAGGGATGGACCTTGAGTGACAACTTCATCCACAGCAGTTAGCCAGGAGCTTTGCCAAAGGACTGGAAGAAAAACTCACATCCCCAGCAGAGATAAAAACAGAGGGAAAAATACAACCCATGGTGATGAAAAGAGAAGGGAATGACCAGAACCATTTGAAGTGGATAAGAAGAAACGGCCTCAGGTGATACCAGGGAAGGTTTAGGCTGGATATTGAGAAGTCTCTTAGAGGAAAGGTTGTCCAGCCCTGGCACAGCTGCCCAGGGCAGTGGTGGAGGCCCCATCCCTGGAGGGATTTAAAGCCATGTGGATGTGGCACCTGGGGACATGGGACAGTGGTGGCCTCAGCAGCACCAGGGAGTGGTTGGGCACGGGGATCTCCCAGGGCTCCTCCAACCTGAACCATTCCACGATTCCAAGGACTCTGTACACAGCCAGCACAGACACACCTGTGCCTGCTGCAAACATCCTTTCACTTCCTCTCCTTCGCTTGGCTGCCAAATATTCCCTGGCGACAGGGAACATGGGAGCAGTCCTTGCTGCAGGAGGAGCAGGATTAGATCAAATTCCCTTCAGAAAGAGCGAACAGGATCCAGCCAGTCCTGTCCCCAGCTGCTCGGGAAGCTCCCAGTCCCTTCCAGTAGCAAAAGAGAGGGAAATCACCTCGTGCCAAGGGACAATGACACGAGAGCTGTGGGGGGTGAGTGGCAGGGACAGGAGAGGAACGGCAACACCAGAGCTTTCCAAAGGGAACACCTGCCAAATCAACCTCTAGGACCTGTGGAAAATGTTTTCCAAGTGAGTTGTGAGTCCATTTATTCCTGTCTTCCACTCACAGACCTTTCAGCCACGGCCAGGAGCCGCTCTGGACGGAAGGTCCCCTCTGTGTCGATGTACATGGCTTTTCCCTCACCGCCCCCACGGTCTATGGGGAGCTGAAGGAGAAAGAAAGGAATAAAGCATCCATAAATACAGAAGACATTGCCACATGCCCTCATTAAGCTCATACAATAAATAACATCCCAAGTTATTGTGACTGCAGTCCCATTTAGCTGGGAAAAGTGAGAGGAAAGATCCCTGGTCCCCATCGCTGACACCTTCCTTTTGTAGTACCTGTCACCCTGGAGTGCCAGGACAAGGGGGAATGGCTTCCCACTAACACAGGGCATGGATAAATGGGATATTGGGAAGAAATTCTTCCCTGGGAAAGTGCTGAAGCCCTGCCCAGTGAAGCTGTGCCTGCCCCTGTATCCCTGGAAGTGTCCAAGACCAGGATGGATGGGGCTTGGAGCAAGCTGGGATACTGGAAGGTGTCCCTGCCCATGGAACTGGATGAGCTTTAAGGTCCCTTCCCACCCAAACCATTCCAGCATTCCATGACTCCACACAAGATGACAGGTGCTCAGCTTTGATCTGGGAAGTTTAGGGAGTCAACTGAATGATCAAATTAAATCCAAGCCTCTAATATTTTAGGAAATAGCAACTTCTAGACAGTAATAACAAATAGAAAGTCAAAGAAAGTGCCCAAATTAGCAAATATCCCAAGGCTGTGGGGTCTGAATATTGGATTGTAATGAGGTGAACCCCCCACCTGACAGGTGACGGCCAACGTGTGACACAGCTGCGTCTTCCCAGTACGGAATTCCCCGAATAATTCTGTTATGGACCCTGTTTCTATTCCTCCTGAAGGGAAAACAACAGTAATAATTATTAATAAACATTACATTTACAGAGACTCAGTTAAACACTGAATTTGGCTGAAAGTTGCAAAACTAAGAGGAAAAACTGCTTGTCATCATAAGGTTTGCTCGTGCTGTGGTTAGGAAGTTCATGGGTATTTTTGAAGATGCTGCAGAGTTGAAATTACTTCTTTTCATGTTTGCATTACCAGAGGAATGGGGAGATGGTGATACCTGGTTTTGTTTTCCCTAAATGCATCAGGGACTTAAATAAACCAGAAACATCCAAAAATTGAGCACTCTGGGTCTTGCACCATGACTAAAAAGTCTAAAAGGTATTTCTGCAGCTTCTAAAATAAGAGAAATTATTCAAGAACAGTCCTAGAAGTTTTTCATCCAACCAGGACTTGCCTTACCTGGTTCTGTGCAAGGATCCCACTATGGGAAAACCCCACCCCAATAACTGAGGTTAAGCAGGAAAGAGAAATAATAAAATGCTGACCTTGAAGCAGCTTATCCAGCTCTTTGGAGCCAGTGGTGATCTGGATGATCTCCGACCGCCGCTGGTGGAATTCTGTGGCTGTGGTGAAGCCCATGGGAACCAGTTTGGCTGCCTCAGCCTGAGGGAAAACCCAAGCAAGCAGTGCCAGGGAAGTTCATGCTGTTTGTTAATCCCCCAGTAATTAGTATTTTCTGCCTTGTGAAGAGGTGCCTGTATCATTCCATGCACATTTTGCAGACCTTGAACTAGTTGGTGCCTCTGAAAAGAACTTAAATTCTGCTCCGAGAAAAAGCTCCAACATCCCTTTTTTTGTGTTTTATGGAAATATCCTCCCCGTGTCCCCCACCTGTTCAGTTCAGTCCTGTCCTGGTTGTTTTGCCTTTTCTTATCACAAGTCATGTCACACCTCTTATCACCCTTACTGCCCTTTGGAAACCTTCCAAATTCACCACAATGCTTTCAGCCAGCAGAAATCAACCTGTGGAATAGCTCAGGTTAAAGTTCCAGAACACCCTTACCAAGATTTTGTCGGCTTTGGCTTCGCTAATGCCTTTAATGTTCAGCAGCTCCTTCTTCGGTGCATAAGCCACAGCCTCCACTGTGTGAAATCCAGCTTCTTCCAGCTTCTTCACATCATTGGCATTTATGCCACATTGCTGGGAGGGAGGAAGAATGTCACATGTTGGTATTTTTGGGTATTTCTGGGTTTTTTGTTTGGTTGATTTTTTTTTAACAGAACACAAGTAAGAATTTAGCAACAGCGTTTTCAGTTTCACCTTGCTTTAAAATAAAAAGGTTTAGGTTGGATATTAATAAGGAATTCTTCCCTGTGGAGGTGGTGAAGCCCTGGTGGAGAGCCTGGAAATGCTCAAGTCCAGGATGGATGGGGTTTGGAGTAAGCTGGGATAGTGAAAGGTGTCACTGACCATGGCAGGGGATGGAATGGGATGAGCTTTTAAGGCTCCTTCCAAACCAAACCATCAAAGGATTCCATTTCAGGAAAAAGAGCAGCAAGTCTATCTATGGAACACTTCCTAGAGGTAATGCCTTACCTACCTCCAACCTGGATATGAGCTGTGGCCCAAAGCTCTCCTCCTCTGCTGATGTGTCTGCGCTGGCCTCGAGCTGCATCTGCATGGCCATGGCAGCGAGGGACCAGGACACCCCTGGAAGGAACCGAACATTTCAGTGTTCCCTTTCAGCAATACATCATGTGGCACATGAATCAGAATCATGGAGTTATTAAAGCTGGAAAAGCCCTCTGAACTGGCCCCTGATTTTGGGGTTGGGCTGTGCCCCAGACCTTGCCCTCAGGACTGCCACAAACACCTTGGAAAAGGCTGGAAGACCCTGCAGAGGACCTGTACCACCCCTGGGACTGCTGAACAGGATGGCAAGCAGGAACTGTCATGGATAGGATACTGATGAATACAAGGGAATTCACACTTTGGATAAGATACAATTTGAATATTATAATGACAGGACAAGGGGGAATGGATTCAAACTGACAGAGGGGAAATATACATTGAATACTGGGAAGAAATTCTTTCCTATGAGAGTGCTGAGGCTTTGGCACGGAGAAGATGGATCCCTGGATCCATCTGAGAACTCTGGAGATAACCAAGGCCAGGTTGGACGGGGCCTGGAGCAAGCTGGGATAGTGGAAGGTTTCTCCGTCCATGGCAGAGGGTGGGACTTCATAGCCAATCCGGCATTCCACGATCCCAAATTTAACGGGGGCCCGGCCAGCAGCACCTCCCATGTACGATCTGGAACTCCTCGGATTCCCCATGCCGTGTGCCCCCCCATTTTGCTCAACTCTAGCCCTTTCTTTAACGCCCCTCACGGCTCCCCGACAGGTGACGGCCTTCCCACCCCTCCCCCGCCCTTCAGGCTCCCGCGGCCGCTCCCCGCATCGAGGAGGCGCGGGGGGAGCCCCGAGAGGATTGGAGGGGGGAGGTCCTGTGCCTCTCGGTCCGTCCGGCCCGCCTCAGCCCGTGCCCATCCCTGTTCCCGTCCCTGTCCCTGTCCCCGTGTCCGTCCCTCACCGCCGCCCCGCTCCGGCCGTTCGGGCGCTCCCGCCGCCGCCTCACGTG